>NW_018164715.1:229902-233531 GCF_001263595.1 Phalaenopsis equestris | reverse complement strand
TGATGAGACATAATGAAATATGGGGTCTTGTTGAGTTGCCTAATGGTGCAAAAGCCATATAATGTAAATGGGTATTTAAAATTAAAAAAAAAAAGAAGTCATTAAAAAATATATAAAGTTATAAAGCAAGTCTTGTAAATAAAAGATTTACTGAACAAGATGGAATAGATTACAAGGAGACCTTTTCCCTTGTTTGTAAGAAATATTCCTTCCAAATATTTATGACATTTGTTGTACATTTTGATTTAAAGTTGCAACAAATGTAAAAGCTTTATTCCTTAATGTAAACTTAGAGTAGGAGGTTTATATGAAACGACCATAAGGATTATCTTTTGGGGATAATGATCATTTGGTGTGCAAAGATGGATTGGCATAAGTCTCTCGTCAATGGTATTTAAATTTTCATGACATAATCTGTACATTTGGATTTGTAAGGAAAGTCTTAGATCAATTTATATAATATAACAGTGGAAGAAAAAATTTTATTAAATCCTTCGTGCTTATATTTCATTTGCAACCAATGATAAATATTTATTAAGTGAAATGAAACAATTTCCCTCAAAAAATTTTGATATGAAAATTACTGGTGATGGCTCTTATATCACTCGCATTAAAATATAGAGAGATAAATTTCAAGATCTTTTAGGTCTGTCTTAGGAGACCTATACCAATAAAGTTTTAGAGAGATTCATAATGAAAGATTTTTTAGTAAGCATATCTGTTAGTGTTGGAGCCCGATAAGAACCGTTCCCGCTCGGTCTCGTCTGCTTCCCTCTCCCGCTTCCCTGTTCCCGATTGCGAAAGGTTGCGACCGCGATCTTAAGGCTTCGCAAACGTCTCCCACTCGATCGCGATACCTGTTCCTGCTCTTCCTGCCTCTATCTTTTCATGAATCGTCGCGCCTACCTGTTCGTGATAAGAGGTATCGCAGGCTCTCATTCTGTTCTACGACACACTGCCTTTTGTTCTTCTTCGAACTTCCATGAGACAGTGGAAGGGCTTCCTCAAGATAGAGAAATGAAAGTGCAAGAAGAAGTAGTTCCTTGCGGTGAAGGAAGAAGAAAGAAGAAGAAGAAGAGTGTTCTCCCTTGGCTTCTTCTTGGAGCCTTGTGGCAGAAGAGAAATTGTGTTTATTTCTTTTGTATGTTTATCTTCTTCGGTGTATCTCGGTGTAGAGTTTCTTCGGTGTATCTCGGTGTAGAGAGAGAAGAACAAAAGGAGAAGAAGAGAGAGCAACGAAGTGAGAGATTCCACTTGTAAGTCGAGGTGATCGACTAGTGTAAATTCATCAAGTAGTAAAATTCTCTACAGCTCCGTGGACGTAGGCAATTTGCCGAACCACGTAAATTTGTGTTCTTTTCTGGTGTGATTTTTCTTGTTTAATTTTTTACTTCGTCGATCGTTCTCTTGTTTGATTTATATATATGCCACATCAACTGGTATATATCTTATCTCAACAACAATATCTCTCATTATAAATGGAGGGAATAAAAATTATTCCATATACTTCAACTGTTGGTAGTTTAATCTAAGCTCAGGTTTGCACAAGACTTGAAATAACACTTCAACTAGAACATTAGAAAGATATCAGAGAAATCCAGACATATATCATCGACAAGCTGCAAAGAAGATGATGAGGTATCTTCAAGATACGAAAGATTATATGTTTATATATAGTCATGATGATAGTTTAAAGGTGACTGACTATTATGATTTTGACTTTGTTTGGTGTGTTGATTCTCGAAAAATCAACATCTGAATACAACTTCATGTTTGCTAGTAAAGCTGCATCTTGGAGGAGTGTAAAATAGACTTTAGTTGTTACTTCCACTGCGAATGTCTTTTTTTGTAGGCTACATCGCGTAGGTATGGTTCAAGTGTTTCATTTTTTAGAATAAACTTGTGGACTTCATATCTAGGCTATTGAAGATATATTGCTACAATTCAACTACATTATTTTTGGTAAAGAACGCCAAAAGCGGTAATCGAGACAAATATATTGACATTAAATACTCAGCCACAAGGGAATATGTTAAGGAGAATATAGTGATTGTTGAGTGCACGAGTACTTAATTGATGATAGCTGATCCTTTTTGAGTAAAGACATGTCGTAGCAAAATTTCAAGGATCACGTAGACCACATAGGTCTTGGTTTTTTTGGTTGATTTCATTGTAATGATAAATATTATTAGTGAAACACAATTTGGTTGGGGATGTTTTCATATTTTGGTTTATTATGTGTACACATTTTTTTCATATGAAAAATATCATTAATTTGACCTAGAAAAACATGAGGTTTATTCATTAAGAAATATGCATGTGTATAAAAGATATAATCATTGTGATACAATAATGATAAATATTATTAGTGAAACACAATTTGGTTAGGATGTTTTCATATTTTGGTGTGTATACAATTTTTTCATATGAAAAATATCATTAATTTGACCTTAAAAAACATGAGGTTTATTCATTAAGAAATGTGCACTTGTGTATGAGAGATATAATCGTTGTGATACATGAAAGATAATAATCAATTTCAAAGAAAAAACATTATAATTCATAAATTTATTTCTTAATGTGAGATGAAATTTGGACCAAGTGAGGTAATTTTGGTTACCATAACCATGTTTAATTATGGTTATTTTAAAAGTTAACTCAATATTTACTAACTATGGTCCAAATTATAATAACTATTATTATGCAATTTTTCTTTGATGGGAAGAATTAAAGAACCTCTTTTCCCAAGGAGAATTATTTTGACTTCTTTCTAATTTATGTATTATTTAATATTTTTATATGGTTTTATTTCTTCCTGATATTTGATTTATTTATGTCATATTTACTCCATGTAATTGTTGGAGATGTTGAAAATTACTCGATTATTTTAAAAATATAGCTGACAATCTTGATTTATACAATAAACTAGTCATGATTAAGGCTATAATTTGAATATTTCAGAAGATTTTTAAATATTTAATTAGGGTATAATGAATGAACTAAAAATTATTAAATAATTTTTGTAATGCATATAAGTTGTAGTGACGTTGATCATATCTTTATTTATTGATTTATTCCGATAAATTATTAAGTTAAAAATGTGTGCATCTTAAGCAAATACAGCATATGTATACAAAGAGCCAGTGCTTCTGAATATATAATAAACTCCTAACTATAAAAAATATATATTTAATTGATGCATTTGTTAATAGAGGTGAATTTGAATATTCCATTTGTCTTAATGCATCGAAGTACAAAATTCATGTGTATCTATTACCTACTAAGCTAGGCTCCGTTTGAGGCAGCGGCCTCCCACAGCTCCTAGCTAGAGCGGTGGAAAAACACTGATTTCAGCGACAGTTTTTTGAAAAAATTGCTAAAATGCAGTTTTCTCAAATGGCTAAAACAACAGTGCGGTGCCTCACTGTCGCCGCACCGCCGTGCCAGACGGAGTCTTAGATTTAATTTACATTGAAGATAATTTCAACCAAATTATTTATTTTGGCACCACACACACATGGATGGTGCAAGCCACCTATTGCCACTTATTATGGTGTTTCAATCAATTACACATAATAAAGCAAATGGCAAATAAAAGATGCAAAAATAGTAATATTCAATGTTGCTGG
>NW_018164715.1:222426-229424 GCF_001263595.1 Phalaenopsis equestris | reverse complement strand
TCGGCTCGTTAAGCAAACGAGTCGAACACGAACACACTTTTTGAGCTCGAAATATAAACGAGCCGAACACTACACCCCTATTCATGATTGTTGCTGCACTAATCACTCCAAACTATTTGTTGTATTTTACTGTGGAAAGGAGAGCAATCCAACAAATAGTTTAGTGAATGCTGATTGGCAAAAGACTAATAAATGGGCATGTAGATTTGCTCCAACTGCGCAAAAGATAGATTAATACAATGGGCATAAGAGATAATTTTATTTACTTCTTATCTTATGAATAAAAAAAATTATTTTAGGGTTTAGTGTTATGTGTAGAGAATTCACGGCGGTGGAGTTATGTTAGCATCTTAGTAGTGTTGCAAGAAAATCTAGCGAACACACAGATTAAAAAAGACCTGATAGATTGGACATCAAGGTTTCTTATGTGAAAAACTCGAAGAGAAAAAAATCATGGGGTCTAACCCGGTTGAAATGAATCCATGATTCATATGTATGTTACGCTGCCCTTGAACAAGCGAAAGAAGCAATTCAACAGTGGGATAAATTGACTTGACTTTCATTAGATTAGCGGCTGAAAAAGTTCGGGAAGTGACATCGACCCTATTGTTGTGAAGATCGATGGTAAACGTCGTGTGCCAGAAATTTGATGCCAGTGTCGTCGGTATCAACAACTCAACGATGGAGGTTCGGTGGTAATGGTCGTTTAGAGGTGATATGACCATGGCAGCAACCCAACAGTGGTGGTTCCATGGTAGTGATGGTGGGGGTCGAGCAGCGGCGGTCTGACAATGGTGATGGTTATGCAGTGCTGGTTTGGTGATGGCGCGGTCTGATGATGGTAGTCTTTCGATGAGAGTGGTGGTGGTCCAATGACAATGGGGATGGTGGTCGGGCAACTTTGGTCTGAAGGTGAAGGCGGCCCAACGATGGGGTCTGGCAACAATGACCGTCATTGTTTCGATGATGTCAGTGGTCCGATAGCGATGAAGGTGGTGGTCATGTAGATTTGGTTTGACAATGATAGTGGTGGTCCAACAATAGTGACGGTGATGGCTAAGTAAAACCGGCAAAGTTACCTATATATTTTTTCACTCGATAATTTGTCGGTTGAAAAACCAACTACACTCAATAATTTGTGGGTTGAAAAATCAACTAAAAATGATAAATTTAAATTATCGACTAATTTTTCTAAAAAGTTTGTCAATAAATGTTACAGGTTAAAATATCAGCCATTTTTTTACACATAAATCCGACTGAATTTTCAATTGATATCGAGTTTATATCATGCCCATGCTTGAAAGCTCTCATTTTTGTTCTTCCTACTTAGGTCCTGCGGCGGACGACCGAAACCTCTATCCCACTCTCTCGAATGCGTGAATTTTATTCTCTTAGGGTCTGTTTGGGGCAGCTGCAGCTTATTAAAGAATCTGTTGATAAACTGATTAAAAAATAATCTGCTGAAAAGCTATGTGCGGTGGCTATTACAAATTTTTATTTTTTTTGGAAAAGTCAGACCACTGCTAGAAAGTTGTCACCGCACATAGATATGTGCGGTGTGAAACGTTGTTTTAAGCTTTTTAAAAACGCATAAGCTGTCAAAACGCAATTTACCCAAACATGTCAGATGCGTTTTCAAAACGCCACAGCACCAAATAAAATGCCCCCAAACTAATCCTTAAAAGATCTCCTTCAAAGAATTTAATGATTTCATATGCATAAGTTTATTGCAAACCTATCAAATTCTCATGTGCATAAGTTATATGCAAACCTTTCAAATTACCATGTTTACTTTTTTCACAAAATCTAATAAATTCTCATACTTACGTTAAATTTGTATATTTACAGACAAAAATCCAGAGAAAATTTGTATGGAGTGCAGTACTTAGGATCGAACCACAGCCTCAAATAGCAGTGCCGACCAATGAGTTGAGCTTGATTATATATGATAAAAATACAAAGTGCTACAAGTTTTAATATTTTTGAACTGTTAGGTATGGCTCATATATCATAAATGGGACAGATGTTGGAGCGGAGCGAAGCCCACGAGCGGAGTGGAGCGGAAAGATCTGTCCAATCGAGTGAGTTTTATTATATTGGTTGGGGGTGCAGGGGCAACACCCTGCGGTTTGATACAAGGGTAATTGAAGTAATTACATATCGTACTATAGGGCTATATATATGTCATGTTTGTAACCCTAGGTGAGCCTTTGGGTCTCTGATATTTCATTCTGAATCCTGTATTATGTACTCTTTTCTAAATATTGAAAAGGAAGTCGCTGCTCTGCTCCCGATGATGTAAGCATCTTTGCTGAACCTCGTTAAATCTCTGTGTGTTCTTCTGGATTTGTGTCGATTCCTGTTTTTTTTTCGGCCTAATCTTTCAACAAGTGGAATTAGAGCGAGGTTATAGGTCAGGGAAGAAAAATTTCAGCGACTCAGGAATAAAGAATATTTTGGCAGAGGAGATTGGCGGCTAGGGCTTCAAATTCGACGCAGAAATGTGCTTCGGTGAATTCGGTCGAGGCAAGGTTCGCGGCAGACAAAAGTTCGGCAATTTGCGCTAGGTCAGGGCTTCGGCGCAGGAACAACAGGAATTGTGGGTTCGCGAAGGTTTGCGGCATTCGGTCGTGAAGCGGAGTTCGAAGAAAGGCGTCCGCACGAAGCAGGCGCGAGGCTGTGAACAAAGGTTTGTCAGAAAGGATTCGGTGGGCAACTGCGGGAGGTAATTTCCTAATTACCTTTGCTAGAGGAGAAATTACGGTCAAATTCCCGAATTGTTGGAGACGCAAAGGGAATTCCTTTTCGGGGGATTTGCATTCTTTTCGCGAAAGGAAGGTTTGGTGTGTTTCCTTTGCGGGAAATTTCCATTTGTTTCATTGCTGGTTCTTGGAGGCGGGATATTGGTCTCTTGAAGCGGAAGAATTGCACGATTTCAGCGATTTCCTTTTCCTGCTGCGGAGAAATCTAGAAAGCGGAGGTGGAGCTTTTCTGGACAGAAAGCAAGTGCGGAGCTTTTCTAAGAAGAAAAGAGAGCTTTTCTGGAAGGAAAAAATGAGCATCCTTGGAAAGCGGTGGCGGAGCTTTTCAGGAAGGAAATGAGAGTTTTTCTTGGAAGTTTAAGGAAAAGGATTTCTGGAAAAGTTTATTTAAGGAAAATTTAACTAAAGCAAAGTCGTTTTTTTGGAAAACTTAATAAAGGGAATCTTAATTAAGGGAGCTTTTCTGATAAGGAAAGCGGAGCTTTTCTGGAAAGCAGTGGCGGAGCTTTTTGGGAAGGAAATGGGAGCTTTTCTTGGAAGTTTAAGGAAAAGGATTTCTGGGAAAGTTTATTTAAGAGAAGTTTAATTAAGAGAAAGTCCTTTTTTGAGAAACTTAGTTAAAGGATTATTTAAAATGATTTGTGGCTCAACCCAAATTGGTGCATAAAAAACTCCATGATGTATTTTCTCCTAATGATGTAAAACTCCATGATGTATTTTCTCCTAAGGGGCTGGATATTCGCTAAGGTGGAGATTTGTTAGGCATATGTATTTCTCCTAAGGGACTGTATATTCGCCAAGGTAGAGATTTGTTAGGCATATGCATTTCTCCTAAGGGACTGGATATTCTCCAAGGTAGAGATTTGTTGAGTATATGTATTTCTCTTAAGGGGCTGGATATTCGCCAAGGTGGAGATTTTTTAGGTATGAGTTATATACCATAAATGAGATAGGTACTGGAACGGAGCAGAGCCCACGAGCGGAGTGGAGCAGAAGGATCTGTCCAATCGGGAGAGTTTCATTATGTGGGTTGGGGTGCGGGGGCAACACCCCGCGGTTTGGTATAGAGGTAATTTAAGTAATTACATATTGTACTATAGGGTTATATACATGATATGTTTGTAACCATAGGTGAGTCTTTGGATCTCTGAGATTCTGAATCTTGTATTCTCTACTCTTTTCTAAATATTGAAAAGGAAGTTGCTGCTCTGTTCCTGAGGATGTAGGCATCTTTGTCGAACCTCGTTAAATCTCTGTGTTCTTCTAGATTTATATCGATTCCTGTTTTTTTCACCCTAATTTCTCAACACGAACGACAAAAATGGTCTTGCTCAAAAATAGGGGAACAACTGATACGTCATCAAATAATTTCCAGCATCCATCACGAATCTCGATGCACATTTTTAACAAGAAACGTTTCAACTTTGATTAAAATTTATCCATAACTCCGATTTCAACAAATTTACATTCAAACTGACTAGCTCAACCAGACGAACCCAATGGTTTCAAAATTGGTCCAATGCAAGTCAAATCAAGCTTTGATCAAGCCATTAAATAACTTTTGAGAGTTTTCTGAGCATTTTTGGAGGATCAAAGAGATGTCAAATCTGGCGAGCTCATAGTCGAATCAAGCGTTTTGACAAGACAAATCCAACGAGCCCAAGGTCGTTCAATTCCAACTTTGTTAACACACAAAATTGTCCATCAAACACAGTCCGATCAATGGAACCTCTTCAGACCGTCTGATCAGAGTGGTTTAAATTCCCTCATTTATTATAGTCGAGACTCTATAAATAGAACCTCATCCCTCACATGAAGAGGTTGAGGAGAGCTTGAGGCTTGAGAAGAGCATGAAACTTTGAGAAGGAGCTGAAGTCTGACATCACTTCTGTCGCTGCAAACCACCGTCAACCAGCATCTGCAGACCGTCGTCGATCATCATCGGGCACCACCCATTCCTTGTGATAAGTTCATTCGCATGTCGTCATATTAAATTGGGAAACTTATAACATTTGCTTGCTTTTGAGATAAGTGGTTACAACTGTAATCATTATTTCATAGTCGAACTCTTCAGTTGGGTCAGACCCCGTGGCTTTTTCTCCTTACATGTATTCCACATAAAAACTTCTTGTGCCACTACTATTTATTTTCTCTTCTAAGAGTGTGCTAAATTTCTATATCACACTAAGATGATAACATATTACTCTGAATTTTCGGCACACATCAATTATTATTAAGTTCATAATCCTAAAAAATAATGAAACTTTACACAAACTCGTATTTTTAACATAACCAATTTATCTTATGAATGGATTTAGATTTCACTCGAGCTTATAGAGTACATGTACAAAAATAAAGATTTATGATGTACGTTATTAAGGAGACTCTTGCCAGAGAATGCAGATGACTGCTATTAAATTTGTCTCTAACAAATAATGTAGCCATAACATCTTAGTTAAGTGCTAGAAGTTCATTTCTCTTCAATTGTGATTGATTTGATCTTATTGCCAATCAATATAGATGAGTGCATGTATTGTGAGATATTAAAGAGCTAAAAAAGTAAAGAATATGCAAAATTTGATTTTTTTTTTTTTTTAATTACACAATACATAGTTTAAAAATACCATGCAAAGTATATTGAATGAATTAGAGATGAAAGTTTTTTTTTAAAGAAAATCTTTAAGCTAACATAAGAGATATAACTAATAATAACTATATCTTAGATATGGAACATCAGGAAGAAGAGATGTCATAATTCATACAACTTGTACATCATAAAGACGGCTAAACAAATCATGATGTGATCCAATGGACTGTGAAACAAAAAGTTATGGTAAAGGATAGCCAACTAGCGGAAGACCAAATGACCCACTTGTCTAGATTCAACCCTCTAAACAGTCACTAGAAGCCGATCGGATATAGGCCATCCAAACTAAGCATTAAGGCTAATCAAGCAGAGCAGAAACATTGACCTATCTCTCGTCATAATGCGACTCAAGTGAAGAGTTCAGTATCGTCATTCAACTCTTGTAAAACACCAAAAATATCATGTAAAACTTCTATTAAAAAATATGAAAATATATAATTTCACATGTTGTGCCCCATTCTTTATAAATAGTGGAATCGTTTATGTGAAATGACAAGTCAACAATTCAATTTATTGTTTATTAATATACATTTCTCTCTCTCTTATCTTACGCTCTATTTTTTTATGTGTCGTTCACGAACAAATTACCATTCAACACAACTCATCAATGATGTTGAGCAATTGATTATATTACATAGTATTGAGGGTGGTTATAAAAGATTGATGGATTTACTAAAGAGAAAACAAAAGAAGACAAAATATTAAACACAATGGACAGGGGTACAGACAAAAATATTTGATCTTTCGTTGAGGCATATACTTTGAATAAAGTAGATCATGCACGTAGATCGTAGCCAATTACATTAAATTTTGATATCTTTATTATCTTTTGTTTATCTAGTATTCTAATATAAATTAAGTATTTTTAAAATTTCATTACAAATTGTATCTAGTTAGTAGTCATGGGAGCGAAAAAAATATTAAGTTCGTCACGTGTCATCATATGTAAATCACGGTCTCACTTAATAAAAAACAAAAAAAAAATGTTTATTTTAATCCGTGACACGTCCCGAACCAGTCCATTTCTTCGAAATTCTATTGTGATTTTTTTGTGGAGTTATTGAGGTTTATTGTGGTGTTATATGAGGTGTATTGCGACGGCTATGGTGTTATTACAATTTTTTGTAATGTTATTTGAGTGGTATTCCATTTTTATTACTGTAATTTTTTTTGCGGTGTTATTAAGGTTATTTGATGTTATTATTATCTTCTTGTAGAGTTATTTAAATGTTATTAAGGTTTATTGTGGTGTTATTTGAGTATTATTATATCGGATGTGACGTTATTATAATTATGGTGTTGTGTATTTTTTTTTTTTTTTTTTTGTGGAGTTATTGAGGCTATTTGGTATTATTGTGGTTTTTTTTTTTTTGAGTTGTTGGGGTTATTTGGTGTTATTGCTGTTATTTGGTATTATTACGGTCTTTTTGTGGAGTTATTGAGGTTTATTGTGTTGTTATTTGAGTGGTATTGCAGCAGTTGTGATGTTACTGCAATTTTTTTTGCGGTGTTATTAAGGTTATTTGATGTTATTATTATTTTCTTGTAGAGTTATTTAAATGTTATTAAGGTTTATTGTGGTGTTATTT
>NW_018164715.1:208667-222208 GCF_001263595.1 Phalaenopsis equestris | reverse complement strand
CTTAAAGTCAATCTCTGATGTAATGGTATGAGAGGGAGCTTCGGTGGCTGTGGAGGAGGCGAGTCGACGGCTGCTGGGCTCTGCGATGCTGCCCTAAGCGCACAACCCTCTTTATCTCGAGGAGAAAGAAGGATCAATAGGCGGTATTGAGCCCGGGAAGGCTCGATTAGGAAGCCGGTGATTACTGCCATTTGTTGAAGAATCAACCATACATTGAATTTCTGGATGTTGAACAACTGCTTCATCTTCCAGAAGATGTCATTGGAGCAAATTATTGGTATGGGTGACTCAAACCTGCTGTCTCATGAGTTGCGTCTGCCGCTATATCGAGTTCATCGCTGCATAAAAAAGCATAGATCATCTAAGTTGATAGGTTAAGGATTTGTTCTTATGAATGCTTTGAATGAGTGAGTTTTAGGCTGCTGATGAACCATATGATTTTATTCATTTTTAAGTTGAAAATTACGAGATCGATTGATGGATTGAAGTCATGGAGTGATTGTTTGCCAGATTTTAGCACAACAATTCAAATTGAGTAAATTAGGGAGAAGAGGTGAGGAAATTGTAGAATATAAATTGGCTGCCGATTTCTTATTGATTGGCATCCATATGTTGTCATTTGGATTAGGAACAATGTAAACGGATTCATCAATGAATAATGTTGCCGAAGCAGATCAGCATTGCCTTTTTTTCAGTCCTAGTAATAATTACAGATATGGTAGAATGCAGGAATTCAGTTACAGATCATTGATTCAGATTATTCTGATATTCATCGAAGGTGGAGGGCAAAAGGAAGAAGGCGAAAGATCAGTCAAAGAAGAAGAAGTGGTTATGTGCAAATATGGCTTAGTGTTGCTTATCACTTTCTTGTTACTTACCAAGTGTTGCTTATCAGTTTCATGGCGACATTCTTTGTTCTTATCTACGCTTGGTTCTAACAGCTTATCTAAGTGCTCTCAGGGTCCAACTCAAGCGATTCCTAAGGATACTCTGTCATGAGGGTAAAATGATTATTATTGTATTATATAAATCAGTATTGATGAGATTTTATCTTATGTTTTTATTTATACCAAGGGCCTCTTTTATTGCTGGCTGAAAGACTTTGGTCATCTTTATGGCCTTTAAAGAAAATATTATGTATTGAGTCTGGATGCAATGTACAGCATTGGTGTGCCCATACTATTGTACAACATGTGTACAAAATTATATAATATTGTTGTAGATGAAATGCAGATGCATCTGAATTTCACACGTAATATTTTCTCCCTTATTAATTGATAACATTTTAGAGACTTCCACGTGCTAAACTTCACAAAGATCACCTGCTGACGGCTCTTCCACCAATTGACCAGATCAATGATAATTATTATTATTTTTCTCAAATTTTAATTGACATATGCCACCTTGAATTTGTTGTAGAATGTTAACATATCTATATTATCACATGAATCATATACTTACGACGACGACGACGACAATAACAACAACAATAAAGCCTTAGTCCCACTACGTGGGGTCAGCTACATAAATCCTTTTTCTCCATTGTGTCCTATTTAGTGTCATATTTTCATTTAGTTCTAACAAATTAAGATCATGTTTTTATACAATAAGCTCAAGTCTTCCTAGGTCTACCTCTGCCTTTTATAAACATAATTTGAATCTAAACATAATTTGAATCTACTCTCATAATCGGATCATCAGATGGTCGATGTTTAGTGTGACCGCCTCTCTCTATTTTTTTTCTGCCACTGGAGCTACACCAACCTTATCATGTATATTCATTTCGCATTTTTTCTCTAAGTGTAAAGCTACTCATCCACCTAATCATGCTTATCTCGGAAACACTTAACTTAGTATTCTGCTTCTCTTTTAAAGGCCAACATCAGGACCATAGAGCATTGCAAGTCTCACCACTATCTTATAAAATTTTCCTTTCAGTCTAAACGGTACTTTTCCATCACACAAAAGACCTAAAGCATTCTTCCACTTCAACCAACCAACTTAAATTCTACTATTAACATCACCATCTATATCACCATCGCTTTGAACAACTGACCCGATATATCTAAATCGACATCTAAAGCGTTCACGCCTTTTAATAATTTGATCACCAAAAGTTACACTTATTTCACTAGAGCTACAACTACTAAAATTGCATTCCATGTATTCAGTTTTAGTTCTACTCAAATGAAAGTCTTTAGACTCCAACGTAGACCTCCGTAATTCAAGTTTTTCCTGGGCTTGTTCTCTCGTCTTATCCACGAGAAGGATATCATCAGCAAAAAGCATACACCAAGGTACATCCTCCTGTAAATGTCCATTAAGTCCATCCATGACTAAAGCAAAAAAATATGGGCTTAAAGTCAATCTCTGATGTAATCCAACAAAAATAGGAAAATATTTGGTCAATCTTCTTTTAGTTCGAACACAAGTACTAGCTCTAGTACACATATCTTAAATGACTTGAATATAAGTCATATTAACACCTTTCTTCTCAAGAACTATCCAAAGGAAATTTGATGGAGCCTTATCGTAAGCTTTTTCTAAATCAATAAAAATCAAATGTAGATCTTCTTTATTTTCTGTGAATTTTTCCATTAAACCTCTCAGTAAATGTATAACTTTCATAGTAGACCTGCCCGACATAAATCCAAATTGATTATGAGAAATGTTTGTAATACGTCTTAACTTAAGTTCAATTACTCTCTCCCATAATTTTAAAGTATGACACACTGATAACTCTATAATTTGCACACTCTCGTGCATCCCCTTTATTCTTAAAAATGGGAACAAAATAATGTTCCTCCACTCCTCAGATATTATTTTAGTTTTTAAAATGATATTAAAGAGTTTAGTAAACTAAGAAACTCTCAAATCTCCTATATTTTTCCACACTTCAATTAGGATATCATCAGGTCCTACAGACGTTCCACCCTTGGTTATTTTTCAAACTCTTATCTATAATTACATTTATACCATTTTCTAGTGCAACTCTTATCAGAATACCAAAGTTTAAAACCTAAGTTATCAATCTCCATAACCTTTTCTCCAACTCATTTAGTTTCTTGAATACATAAGATATTAATCTTTCTATGAATCATAATATCAATTAATTCCATTAATTTATCATTGAGAGTACATATATCTCAAGATTCTATCCTAATATTATTTTCATGGACTAACTTCTTTACCCGCATCCGTTCGTGATGTAAGAACACTTACATATTTGACACTACACCCGGACACCAGTGTAGCATCCCTTGCACACTTTTCACTGCATTCAGGTCAAACAGCGTGTCACTTCCAGAGAACGCCCTAACACTTATCCATATACTTACAATAAGAATTTTTTATAATATTTGTTATGATGTGGCGGAATAAATGCAAAATATGATCTTGAAATTTTTGATATGTTCAGCCTATATTAAATGCATTACAAATATATAATTAAAACAAATAAAATATTAGTTTCAATGGAGTTGCAAAAACAATTTTGTATTTTAAAATTACAAGCATTTCAAATACTCCATGTTTCTTAAAAAAATAACAAACGGCAGCTTTAGCTAGCCTCCCGATTTCTTGGTTAGAATTTTTTAGCTTCTTAAAATATCACAAATACATGTACACCGAATAAAATAAAATTGCATTCTATCTTGCTTTTTAGCACTAGAAAATTTCAGAATAAACGCATAATAAGCTCTACTCAATAATTATTTCTGGCACTTGAATCATTCCATTTCCACAGCAGGTCTCTCTTCTTGAACACTCCTTCCTGTAACTCCTACAACATCCCCCATATTCCCTGCGCTTAGAAGCTGGCAAATTCGAGCATTCATGCCTCCTGTGGCACTCCTCCCCCTCACCTTCACAGCAATTATCAGTATTTTTCTTTTCAGAGCTGTTAGATTCTGTTGAAGCTTTGAAGTTGGCCTCAGCTCCCATGGTTTGATGAGCACAAGTGTTACAGCAGTTTTTAGTTGTATTTAGCTTTAAGTTACAGTTAATCTCTTGTTCATAATGCCTGTGAGTGGATTTTTTTTCATGCCTTGCTGATTCGTGATGAGAATGGACTCCGTGATTTGTTTGTCTGCTTGAATTCCCTTCACATGAACCATGTTCCTTCTGTTCTTCATGAATACATGGTGAAATCAAATCCTCGCTATCTGCTTTACTTTTGTGAAAGTGTAATTCATGACAAGGAACTGTGTGTTCAATCGTTCTGCTAGAATGATTTCCGCATGAGTCGTCTTTTCTGAGGGAATCCTCTTTACAATTTATGACAATCAAGTGCTCATCTCTTCCATTTTTACTGCAAATCACCTTTTCTTGGCAGCACTGTGTAGCTGATTCTGCTTGATGCTCTTTACTTTTACAGCATGGTTTTTTCTCTTCTGCACCCGTACTCTTATGGCAAGGAACTGTGTGTTCAATCACTCTGCTTGAATGATTTCCACATGAGTCACCTTCTCTATGGGAATCCTCTTCATAATTCATCGCAATAAAGTGCTCATCTCTTCCATTTTCTCTGCAAATCGCTTTTTCTTGGCAGCACTGTGCAGCTGATTCTGGTTGACGCTCTTTACTTTTACAGCATGGTTTCTTCTCTTCTGCACCCTTACTCTTATGGTAAGGAACTGTGTGGTTAATCGCCCTGTTTGAATGATTTCCACATGAGTCATCTTCTCTATGGGAATCCTCTTCACAATTCATGGCAATAAAGTGCACCTCTCTTCCATTTTCTCTGCAAATCGCTTTTCCCTGGCAGCACTGTGCAGCTGATTCTGGTTGACTTTCTTTACTTTTACAGCATGGTTTCTTCTCTTCTGCATCCCTATTCTTATGGCAGCCATGACTACCATGACAACTTACAGACTTTGGTCCACACGAACCATTGGAGCACTTATCACTGCACACTACTCTTTGGTGATGCGATCCTCGACAACAATTTTTCACTTTCTTCTTGTTCGTAGGCAGTAATGTCATGCTGTTTAAAATGACAATTAGACATGTTCCAACATCAGCTAATACTGCTGCCCAGAGTAATGGATGGCCTCCAATGGCTAATCCCAGGATGCCAATCTTTGTGAATAGAGAGAAGATGATATTTACTATAATCTTTTGTTTTGTCCTCTTGGCAAGCCGAATGGCTTTTGGAATTTTAAGAATGTCATTTGACATTAGGGTTACGTGACTGGTTTCGATCGCAACTGCGGAACCTGATACACCCATTGAGATCCCTACATTGGCCATGGCTAACGCAGGTGCATCATTCATGCCATCTCCTACCATTGTTGTTGAACCTTTCTTTGTCTTGAGATCACTGATGATTTTTACTTTGTCTTCTGGTAATAGTTCTGCGTGTATTTCTTCAATAATATTGCCCAACTGAAAAATTGTTGCAAACATTTGAAACTCACATAATTTAAATTTTGATGTTAAGCTGAATCATCTATTATGTTCATTAGTTGAGCTGAATAAAGGTTGCTTGAAGTAGTTCAATTTTCTTCTATGTTTAATGTACCAACAATTTTTTTTGGTTGTTTTGCCGCTGGGGCATACACACACATAGCACACATATCTAATGTATTTACATATCTCACGCCTAATCTTTCAGATTTACACACATAGCTCTTAAAATCTTTAGTATCACATCAAAAATAGCAATTTTATCATTTTTTTAAAAGTGAAATACACGCTATGCATATAAATATCAAAGTTCAGATGAGAGATATGTAAATACATCAGAATTGTGTGATAGATATGTAAATGTCCCTCGGTATAATTATTAACTGAATAAAGTATGATGATAATAAACCAAAAAAGATGTTCCCTCTAAGCTTTAATTACCTGTTTTTGAGACTGCCTGGCTGCTGCAGTGGAATCTCCAGTAAGCATTGCAGTTTTAATGCCCAAGGACTTCAGCTCTTCTATAGCCTCCTTCGCGCCAGTCCGACAGGTGTCAGAGAGGCTAAAAATCCCGATGGGCATGGCACCTAAGAATACATAACCCACTGTAACAGCTTCCTTCATGTCTTCCGCATCCGGGGCTGGAGGAGAAAACCACATCAAATTATGAGTCTAGTCACTATGTGAAGAAGCATATAGATAGATTTGCAGTTGTTCCTACCTCTTGCACATCCAGCTCTCATTGCAATTCTTTTGTTTCCAATGTAAATTTTCTTCCCATTTATTTCACCAGAAACCCCTTCACCAGGGTAAATCTGAAAGTCATTTACATTCTCTGCCTTTGGTTCAATGGACCTGATCCTCGCATAGTCGACCAGTGCAGACGCCATCGGATGGCTTGATTTGCTCTCCAAACTTGAAATCCTGAACCATTAGTCTCATCAAATATAAATAAAACTTTTGACTTCATTTTCGTTGTTTCAACTCATGTAACACTACATGAAAAAAGTGTCAAAATAGTCTCATTGCTATTTACATTGAGTCATTTTAGTACCAGACTTTATAAAAATACAAAATCAGTCCTTGAGAGACCTGTTTTAGCCCAAATTAAAAGTGTCCGAGCACTAAATTTAAAAATTGTCGTTAAACTGAACCTCTAAAAAGAGTAAGGGGACTATTTTGACACTTTTCTCGACACTACGCTAACTTAGCTGATAAACCAATAAATCTTACCAGGAAAGAAGCATGTCCATGGTAATTTCAGGGCTTAATGAACGAAGCTGAACGACAGAAAATTCTCCTGTTGTTATGGTCCCAGTCTTGTCAAAAGCCATAACTTTAGTTCTTGCTAGTTCTTCAAGAACATCTCCTCCTTTGACAAGAAGGCCCGTTCTGGCTGCTTTCAAAAGGGCGCAGAATGTGGCAACGGGTGTGGAAAGCACAAGAGCACATGGGCATGCACTCACAAGAAGCACAAGTGCTAACTGAAACCAATGCTTCTGATTGTGAGCCCTTGCTATTATTGGGAACAGTGCAACTCCTGCTGCAATGATCACCACAGCTGCATGTGACAAATGCTGACTTTAGTAAATGGAGGTTTGGGTAAAGTTTCCCATTTGCATAAAAATTCATAAGAACTTGATGAATTCATCTCTATCTATAAAGAACCTGCTTAGCAATTCATGGCTAACCTGGAGTGTAATATTTAGCACAGGAATCTATCATTCTCTGTGTCTTAGACCTGTTGTTTTGTGCCTCTTCCACCAGCCTTGCCATCTTAGAAACAGCAGAATGTTCAGACAAAGCTGTAGTCTTCACACTAATGTACCCTGTAATTATCTCATAATTAAAAAGAAAAAAAAACATTTCAAACTGAAAGTAAAGTGTCAGAACTATAGGTATAGGAGTACCTTACCATCTATATTAAGAGTTCCAGCCCAAACGAAGGACTCTGGCTGCTTGGTGACAGGGAAGGATTCACCAGTGAGGCTCTTCTCATCAACCTCACTTCTTCCTTCTACCACAATCCCATCAATGGGAATCACTTCTCCAGCCTTAACAGCAAGTATGGTGTCTACCTTCACATCTTTAGCATCGACCACTTGGCCTGTTTCAGCCAGAACAGCCTTTTGAGGAGCCAGATTCATCAGCAATGTCATTCCTGTAGATACCTGAAAAGGTAAAATATCGGTATGTTATTTCTATGTATGATAAGATGTAATAATGAGATGGATCTAATCTTATTACACGGTTAGTGAATTCGCCTGCTTTCTCGTGATTTCATGTCTTATATGTTTTTTTTGTCATGCTTATGCTAATGAATTTGCAATAGTTTAATTGTATTTGAGTAAGTGTCAAAATAGTCACTGACTATTTACATCGGGTTGTTTTAGTCCTAGAGTTTATATGAGTATCAAATTAATCTCAGACTTGTTCTATTTAAAAAAAAAAAATTAATCTCATACTCTTTAAATTGGAGTTGAAAATAGTGCTTATGAAATGACTATTAAAGCACATTTATTGAAGAAATTTTTTTTATTTTTTTATTCAATTTCCCTATACAAATACCTACATATTTAACTTAGAATGTTCAACTTTATGGAAAGGAAAGTGTAGAAATATTGGAATAAATCAACACATCTTATTGATAGAAAGAGGGATATATAAACTCAATTATGATGAGCACTCATAAGGAAAGAAATAAAAAACCAAAAGAAAGGAAAAAAATAATAGAAATAAAAATAGGATAAAGAGAAGTAAGAAAATAAATAACAATAAATAAAAAAAATCTGCATATTAATAACGATTAGGGATAATCATTATTATTTTAATATTTTAATACTCCATTTCAAATTGAAAAATAGATGTCAATCATGTTCAACTTTGATTTGAAGTCATCAAACAAAGGTCGAGAAAGGTTTTTTTTTTGTGAGGATATGTGCTAGTTGGTCATTGGAGGTCACAAAAGGAATACAAGTTTTTCCATACTCGAGTTTTTCTTTGATTGTTTGTCAATCTCCACATGTTTTGTATGATCATGTTGGACCGGGTTTTGGGCAATGTTAATGATGATTTTATTATCACAGAATAACTGCAAGGGGTCGAAGGTCCACATATGGAGTTCGCGGAGCAAGATGCGTAACCAGAGAGCTTCACAGATCCTTAAGGATATGGATCAGAATTCAGATTAAGGACTGCTCCAAGAAACCACCAATTGTTTTTTGCTTTTCAATGTGACTAGATTTTTCACATAAATGAGCAGTACCCAGAGGTAGATCATCGATCATGGACTAATCTGACCCAATCAGCATATGTATAAATAGCAATAGAATGAGAGATGTGACGCGAGAAAAATAAACTCGAGCCCGACATGGCTTTTAAATAAGGGAGAATCTAGGGGACAACGTGGAGATGGTGCTCATATGGTTCATGCTTTAATTAACTTACTATATCAACCGCTTGACATATTTTGGGGTTTGTATAGGCGAGGTAGATGAGTTTCCTTACAAAATGCTGGTAGCGAGTCTTGTTAACAAGAACTGCATTGGAAATACCAGATAATTTTTCATTGGGATCTATTGGGACAACCACCGGTTTGCACAGAAGCAGATTATTATTTTCTAACAGATCAATCACATAATTGCGTTGAGACAGGCAAATGCTCCAAGATGACCAAGCAACTTTCATGCCTAAAAAGTATCACAGTCCTTGATCTCTATTTTGCCTTTTGAATCTTCTTAGACACCACATATAATTAGCTGAAGTTTTCTACCTTCGAGTAGAACTAACGGATTGTCGTCTAGAAGGCACTAGGGGAAGGAAGAAACATATATGAACGGTCAATCGACAGTTCCATGAAGTTGATCAGCCACCACATGACTATGGAGTTCTCCATTTCTCAAGCTTCATATGTCGGGTCAGTATTTAGAGATTCACAGATCATACATGTGAGATGACTGAATTTCCCGTGTCCTTTGATGAATAAGGACCCCGCTTGAGACCATTGGAGAAAGTTATTGTCGTTTAGTTTGTGAGTTATGATCAAGAAGTTCATGTTGGTTTACAGTACTCTGATATGAACCAAAATTGGAGTCAAACCTCTGGTGAAATCAAGAACGCTTTCCAATGATGACTTAGTGTTAAAGTAGTACGCCATGATTGCGGCTAACCCAAAAGAAATTTGGTTGGGATTCCAAGACATCATCGAATTTCAACTGTAAGTCAACGGCTGTTGGATACAAAAAAAAAGGGTAATTCGGACAACTGCCGGAGAGAGACCAGCCACCAGAGAAAACAGTACGAAGGACCTACAAGAACGGCCGGCGAGAGCCGGTGGTTGCCAAGGAGGCCGACGGTTGTAGGGAACAACATGGAGGGCCGGCGGCTGCAGACTTTAGCTGGAAGGGTTAGAGGCTACAATTCCTACTTTAAACTATACAGGGAAGGTCAGCAATGGCTATGATCTAGGATTAAATCCCAGCTCTAATATCATATTAAAATGTTGGAGTAAAGCATCATATCTTATTGACACAGAGAGATGTATATAAATCCAATTACAAGCGGTGCTCATAAGGTAAGAAATAAAAACAAGAAAAAAAAAAAAAAGAGAAATATGAAAGTAAATAACAGCAAATAAAAGCCCTGGAATAGCCGTTATTATTTTAATATCACAATAGAAAGCACCTTTTGGCCTGCTATGGATTCAAGCCATTCAGCCATGGTGAAGAGGAAAACTATGAAGCCAGCTTCTGAGTAGTCCCTCAGCGCAACTGCTCCTCCCACTGCCAATAAAAAAATAGATATTTTACTTAACAGCATAAATATAATTACTAATTATCAGATAAAAATCTCATTAGGAAAAGCGTGCGAAAGTGAAATACATTTATTTTTTTCACCATTATTAGAATGTTGAGAGCAACACTGATAATGCCTTATTGTCTCTTTTGAATATTTATCAATAAAGAAATAGACCAGATTCCGCCCATCAAAATTACCTAATCAAATTCTTTAATTGTTAATTAATGTCTGCCATTATTAATTTTTGTAAATATGTGTTTTGATATTGGTGAATGAAAATTTCAAAAATGAGTGTTGTTCATTTGTAATAGAAATATTTGCGTATGTAAGACGTCCGCAGTGCTGCCTACGTCAGGTAGGTTACAAGGAGGGTATTGAGGGTTATATCCTCGTTATACCCCATGTAACCTTCTTGTAACCTGACTGTAAGTTAGAAATATATGAAAACAGAAACGTGGAATTTACTAGTTACAGGTAGGTTACAGGGAAGTTACAGGAGATATAACGCGGATATAACCCCCAATAACCTCTCTGTAACCTACATGCGTACGTCTTAGGCACTCAAATATTTCTCCATTTGTAAACAGCAAGCTTTGGCTGGTCGGTATGTAAAGGGCATTTACA
The DNA here is from genome assembly GCF_001263595.1 of Phalaenopsis equestris. Classification (NCBI taxonomy): domain Eukaryota; kingdom Viridiplantae; phylum Streptophyta; class Magnoliopsida; order Asparagales; family Orchidaceae; genus Phalaenopsis; species Phalaenopsis equestris. The sequence continues at coordinate 211,381 of NW_018164715.1, read as the reverse complement.
TACATACCCCCCAATTCTTATATATTTACAAATCTAACACCAAAACTTTGTTTTATTCATAAAACAAAACTTATACATGTACCTGCAATCAACATGAGGATGTTGATGTCAAGAGTATATCTTCGAATGGCAGCAAGGCTTCTGAGGAGGATTTGCGGAAGGCCAATCACAACTGCTGAAAGAGCGAGCCATTTAAGCGGTCTGTAGAACCTCTGGAATAAGGAAATAAGAAGCAGAATCCCGCAGGCCAATATGTAAGGACTCGGCCATTTATTCGCCATCTTGTCCGTCCCATATGTTCTTATACTCGCCTCCAATCTTGCTTTATTTAATTCTTTCGCTACAAAAAATAAATTAATTAATTATTAAATTTTGTGGATTTTAATGATACATATAATGTTGATGGAGCAACGGCTCCCATATATTCGTCCAAGTCAGTAAATTAAACGAGCGATGTGCAAAATCCTTTGCAAAAAATTAAACGAGCAACGGCTCCCATGTATTCATATCTAACTCTTGAATGCTATTTGTTCCAATTATACCATCTAAAGCTTTCATATCATATTAAAAATATACGATTTTAATTTCTTAAAAGCGAAATATGTTCTGCATGCATGAGCGATATGTATGTAAATTGAAGTTTAGATCTTAAATATACAAATACAAGGGAAATTAAGTGGTATGCATGTAAATTTTCCTTTTACTTTTACTTTAGGGGTCTGTTCATAAATACATAAGAATGATGTGGTATGTATGTAAATTTCAATAAAAAAAATGAGTGGCTTCCGAGAAAGCTGTGCCGTTCTGTAATTTGCATATGTGAACTTCCCAAGGCGAGACAACGCTGAAAACATGGAAAATAGGAACATATGCAAATTTATTTTACTAAAATACCTGTTTTTGCGTATAAATAAAAGAAAATATCAAATAGTAAGAAAATTCCAAGTGAACTAATGAATTTTTAAATTTACAGAAAAAAGCCTTATTGTCTTGATCGACAGCATTACAGCAAAACAGAACACAATTTAAGCAAAACAGAACACAAATTAAAAAAAAAAAAAAAATCAAGTGAAATCCAACATCTAAAATTCGATTAAGTAAATTCAAAATTCTATTTTTGTATCAAATTTCTGTTTTAAAAGTCGGAAAATTTCATAAAAACAGATAAAATACCTGTTTTTGCGTATAAATAAAAGAAAATTGCAAATAGTAAGGAAATTCCAAGTGAACTAAACATAAATAATGAATTTTTAAATTTACAGAAAAAAGCCATCTTGTCTTGCATCAACAGCATTACAGCAAAACAGAACACAATTTAAGAAAATAAAAAAATAAAAAAAATCAAGTGAAATCCACAACATCTAAAATTAAATCCACAAAATCAAGCACAAATTTATATTGTAAATTCAAAATTCTATTTTTGTATCAAGTTTCTGCTTTAAAAGTCTGAAAATTTCATAAAAACAGAGAAAAATATAAAAAAGAAAATTACCAATCTGCATCTGAGAGATTCTGTTGGGGTCATGAAGAACTATAACAGTCTTTGAAGCAACAATCACAGAAATCTTTTGGATCCCATCTAAGGGTTTCAGAATATTCTCAATCAGAGGAATTTCAGACGAACAACAGAGCCCCAGCACATCAAAATAGCTCTTTTCAGTTCTGCTCTCATTCCCCATCTTCATTCTCCCCTGAACCCTTAATAAAAACAGAAAATATTAATCAAAATTACATTTTTTTATGTCATAAAAGAAAAAAAAAAGCAAAAAATAGAACTTGGAGATGAAACTTAACAAAAATACCTGCCTCAGAGAAGAGTGGAATAGAGGAAGAGTAGAAGGAAGTGGGAACTGCTCTATGCCTTCTATTGTGAAGGAATGGAGATTAGGAATTTCTACAAATGGAAGCGGAGCAGTTCCGCACTAAATTTTGTGAGAGGGTTTGTTTTATAAAAACGAAAATTATTATGGACTGTTTGGATAAAAGTGAGATAAAAACTTTAAAAAATTCAGTAAATTGATAATTTGTTTGGGTGCTTATTTCTAGATTTCATATATATTTGAGCGAGAAAATTTTTAATTTTAATTTAAATCTATATTTTTATTGTTCTGTTTAACTGAATCTAAACTGGAATTCAGTTTCCTATCGAAAATGGGGTAGCAGAGCCTGAAGTGTAATTTTCGCATTGTTGATGGCTTAGTTTGCAAAACTGAAAAAAACAAGGATGCCGTAAAGACTCAAAGACTCTGGGATCTTTGCCAATTTCCACAATGGCACAAAAAGCCGCGATTTAAAAGCATAAAAAAAGAGGGTTGTTTTCGTAAATCAATATCATTATATTTTAATTTTAACTTCCAATAGAAATAGGTAGGAAAAATATGGAGAAAGAAAAAGAAGAATTCAAAGATTATGACTCTTTCTATATATATATATGATTTCATTTTTTTTTATATAGTTATATTTAATCTTTAATTTATTGTAGAGTTTTTATGATACTTCAATTTAAAATATTTTTTTAAATATCCCTAATATGAAATTATTGGAATAAAATGCATCTTTTTCAGATATAGATGTTAATGAGATTTATGTAGAAGAATATTGTAAAAGTAAATGAGGAGAATTCAGATATGTATGTTAATCCTAAGGGGGAGTATGTACACATGAGAGAGAGAGAGAGAGAGAGTGAGAGAGAGAGAGCCTAAGGAGAGGGAAAG
>NW_018164715.1:203052-208655 GCF_001263595.1 Phalaenopsis equestris | reverse complement strand
GGAAAGAGAGAGAGAGGGCTTAGATGCATTACCTGAGAAGAGAGAGAGAACTTGTGCTTTAGAGGGGCAATGGTAGGAGAGAGTTGGGCATGGCCTTTAAAAGGCCGGTTGTAGAAGAAGGGGAGGATTTAATATTATTTTAAGAGAAATATAAATTTATAATTCACCACCTTGATATTTTAAAAATAGATAAAAAATTATAAAACATAGCTGTATTTAAAAACAAATTTTGGATTAAGATATTGATAAAAAAAATATTATCCGAAAGTATTTATTGTTACTTTTAAAAGAATTGTAATTAAAATTTAATAAATCGATTTATGTTAAAATAATCTGGCAATTATATATATATATATATATTTTAGATTAAAAAAATTTGTTTTTTTCTTTTGCTTTTTTTCATTTTGAATGATAAGCTGACTGTCAAGTTAAGCCTCATTTATGGGTGTCAAATTGAGTTCACAAGTCAAATTTAGGTTTAACTTGAAATTGACCTGACCTGAAACTGTCGGATCTTAATAAAAGACGAGTCAGAAAGTCATACTTCAACCTGACCCTCTTTCAATCTACTCACTCAAACTCGACCCGTATAACATATTTAAGATAAGAGCAAGGTTTTGAAAAACGTGCACATTGAACAGAATAGCAAGAAATTTCAAGATTGAAGGTTGAATAAAAATTGAACTGAGTGACATCATAAATATAAAAAAATAAAAATAACATGAATGCCATAATAATGTAGTATGACATAAACTTTCATTAAAATAGCCAGACTTGGTCACATAATCAAGGTAATATGTGCAAATTCTTTGTTCATTCTACAATATAAATTCAACAAAAATAAAATCTTTAAAACAAGTAATAAATTCAACAAACATAATTTCAAAATATTTAACTATAAAAACCATTAACTACACTCCATATATCTACTAAAAAACAAATAAAATAATGAAAAAGCCCCTTGATGCTGAAGGTACCACCTCTAGCCATGCTTAATAGATAATCCTCACCAAGCCTGTTAAGGAATCAGTAAATTAGTAATAACAAAAGTAGAAATATTTCAATTCCAAGCTTATAGTACCTTAAAAAGAAGCTTAACAAGCAATACTGGAAGCAAAGATTATAGATCCACAAAAACAGTAATAAAACCTATGGCAAGCAAGCACAAAATTACCAGCACCAAAAATTCCTTCCTTCTATAGAAACCATATGCAACACAGCATTCAAAGCAAAAGAACAAAGATGGGCGATATTGAGCCATTCGGGGAACTCATGGGGAGACACTGACGAGCAGGTAGCAAGTGCAAGATTTGTTGTGGGGGAAATTGTGGAAATTGATTCGAGAGATCTGAAATAGAACTTAGAACATACGCACACAAGGTAATTAAACACAGAAAATACAAAGAACGCCAAAATTTAATGTGAAAATATTCAAGAATAGGAAAAAATATGGAGCCACAACAGGAAATTCACTATGAATAAATGAGAAGAATGTATAGATTACACCACACTCGAATCTCTCCACGTTCTTGGAATTCAAGAACACTATGTGACTCTTCTATTATCGCTTTCGCACAAGAGATATCATAAAAATCCAACTCTGACAAACACAAATCTCACAGTGAAGATGATACTTTAAAGACTAAACTGCACATTTCAGTTACAAGCACATAGGCGTCGATGGCACATTTCATTATGTTCATAGGATACTTTAAAGACTAAACTGCACATTTCGTTATGTTCATATTTTGAATATGACGTAAGCAAGCAGGGATCACTAACGGCGACAAGTAGGAACAATCGGTGGTAGTCGATGGCAGTTGACTGATTATGGTCGATGGTGGTCGGCAACTATGAAAATCGGAAGTTTTTGTTGTTTATTCAATATGACATTACACATTACAGCCGTGTTTGTGATACAATATTAGGGCTCGTTTGGCGCCGCATAATAGCTTCGGGGTGTTTTCAAAACGCCGACATTAGTGTTTGTTTTCTCCGTCGAGGCTGCCATGCGGCATAAACTAACTTCATTTTGTATTACAGCCGGTCACGGGTTTGATCCTGTGTCCCACATTCAGAAAAATTTTTTTACGGCTCTACTCCCCCGCAATTGCACGTCCGGTGTTATTCATAGGTAATATTTGCGCGGTCGTGCATCTATTGATTCTCGGCGTTATTCGCGGTATTATTTGTGTGGTCGCAAGTCTGTTGATTTCCGATGTTGTTCATGGTGTTATTCACAATAGTTTTCATGTATTATTGCAGTGTTATTCGCGGTATTATTCGCATATTTTGTCAATCGTTGATTCGCGGTGTTGCGGCAGTATTCATGTGTTTTTGCATTGTTATTTGTACGGTTGATAAAAAACATTAAATTTAAATTAGTAAATGTTAAATATTAACTTATAAACATACTTAATATGAGTATTTAATAATATAGTTTTGATACCTTAATATATAACTAAATATATTTAATATTTTGTTAATTTGTATATAATACCAATTAATTTTAAAATTATACATATATTATAGTTAGTTTAAAATATATAAATGTTAAACATAAAGTTAATTTAAAAATAAAATTAGAATTATAATACATAAATTAATTTAATTTACTTTATACATAATTATTTATATTACTATATATTTTAAATTAAATAGTTATACATTAATTATAAACTATATTTATAATTAGTATTTATGTAAATAAGTATTAACTAAATTATATAACATGTTTATCTATTAATTTATTATAATAAATATATATAACTAAAATTTAATATAAAAATGTTACGTAAATAATATTATAAAAAAATTTAAACTATATCTTAAAATAAGTTAATTTAAGAAGTATTTATTACATAAAATACACTTAATTTATAATAATACATATATAATTTTAATAATTGAATATTTTTAACTAACTAAACTCATATTTACTATACAATAAAGTTTAATAAATATTGTTATTACATTATTAATAATACTAATATTAAATAATTATTTAGTATTAAACGTATAAATAAAACATAAAGTTATATTATATTTGTATTTTAGCTTTACTAAAGTATTAAATTATAAAATAATTTAAATTATATATATATAAATATTTTCTGCATTATTAATATTAAGTTTAAATTTATACTATCTTAACAAATATTGATTGCAATAAAAAATTAATAACAAATATTAGCAGATTTATTATAGTTGTGACAGTTCTGTCGTAAAGAACATTATTGCACGGGGGCAGAACCCCCATTTATCCAGAAACAGCTACAAATCAGCTCGTTCCAAATGCATGAACCAAACAAACAGCCAATTTATCCAAATTAGTTGTTGATCAACAGCTTATCTGGATCAGCTGCTTTTCAGCAGATTATCAATAATTTATTGTTGCCCCAAACAGACTCTTAGTAAGCATGGGTTACTGACATTGGAGAGTAGGGGCTATCGAAGATGGTTAATGTCGATCGATAGGTGGTGGTTGACGACAGCCTACAGGCGGTGGTCGACAGTGGTCGATGACAATCAACGAGTAGTGGCCGACAATGGACGGCGGGTATAGAGGCTAAAATTTATTATCAGGTTTTTAATACTGCATTATACGTTACGGTTGTATTTTGAATACAATGTTAACAAGTAGAGGTTGTTGATGATGATGAGTAAGGGTTATTGATGACGGTGAGCATGACAGCTACAGTGGTTGACGACAGCCGATGAGCGTCTGCGGTAGTTGGTGACTAAGATGGCTGGAACTTTTTTTTGTCTCTAATATGATGTAATATGTTATGGGGATATTTGAGAAATAATGTTAGCAAACACGGATTGCTGACAGCGGCAAGCAAGGGGGGCAGCGGCAAGCAAGGGGGGCCGACATGCGATGGTCAACGGTGATCGGCGGCTATGGAGGTCGAAGACTTTCATCAGTTCTTCAGTCCAAATAAGGCTTTGAAAATTCTTCATTTTTCCTTCACCTCAAGTGAAGGGAGGGCGTCTATTTTTAGCCATTAGAACAGAGGCATTTTGGTCTTTTGGCAAATAACTTCTACAATCATCTAATCGGATGACCCACATTGATCTATCTTGATCATAGAAATTTTTTAGTGATTTGAGTGTGTTAATGACCTCGAAATTGAGTGATCCTAAGTTCATTGGATTCCTCTCGTTGAGACTCTTGATTTGATTATATGTTTGTCAAATTTGGAGTTCATTAGAATATTCATTTAATGATTTGACGCCTCCAAATGTTCTTTAATGGCTTAATTGGACTCAGATTGCCCCAACTTTGGTACCTTCGAGTTCGACTTGTCGAGATGGTTAGCTTTGACTATAAACTTGCTAAAAACAGGGCCCTCTATAAACTTGATTTTGAATTTGAAATATTTATTACTCAAAAACATCTCGAGATTGGTGTTCGACATAAAAATATATAGATGATGAGTCTCTTTTTTTTTTTTTTTTGAAAATTGCAACAAAAGCCCATGTAACTTGCATTTCCATAATTGCAAAACATCTAACTAGAAATCTACTATACATCCACTCCAATTGAAAAGAAAAGCTAGTTGACTAAAATTAAATCATATCTTTTGATCCACATGTACAGCATTTTCTTTATGAAAATGCATTATATGCTCCTATGTGCTTACTAGTTTCCCACTTTCACTCCTTTCCATCCTTTTTTTTATTTCTTTTTCATTTTTTTTAGTCCATATTTGACGCTTTACTTCATTTAAACAATCATGAAAGTTCTCCCAAATATGAATTATGATGATTTTATTTTATAAAGTTGATCCATGGAATTGAAATATATCTTCTGGCCTTGTTGGAGAACAAATGAATGTTTATGGATGGTGAGTCTGACACTACTTCAATGTTAAAATGTTGATACAAACACGTTAGTGTGTGAGTGTGACTTGGCTTTAGTGGAACCTTACGTAGGAAATTATACTACTAATTGCGGTTTCTATTTGTTAACTCACCTTCTAAAACAGTACTTGTTCTCCTTTATTATTATCATATATATATATATTGGCCAGAAGCTATTAGACGAACCGCTGACCAAGGAAAATATTCTTTGTCCATACTCTGGACGTAGCTCTACATGCGGACTCAAGTAATATATTGTCACGTGTGCTACATCGCGAATGTTATTAGGGGTTATTGAATTGAAACCGCTGAGGTTATTAGGAGGTTCATGCAGGGGGTTATTGTGGGGGTTAATGAATGGGGGTTATTGAAGTAGAACTGTGAAGATTATTGGGTGATTATTGAGTATTGTTGTGAGGTTATTGCAGGGAGTTACTGAAGTAGAACCGTGAAAGTTATTGGGGGGTTATTGCAGATGATTATTAGAGTGGAAATGCAGAGGTTATTGGGGGATTATTGAAGGGGTTATTGTGTAGAGTTAATACCCCCAATAACCTTCCAAATAATATCTTTGGTTCCACTCCATTATTTTTGTAGGTGGACCCAATATAGCGCACATGGCGTTATATTGCTGGGAGTCCGCACGTAATGCTACGTTTGGAGTCCGAACAGAAAAGTTTTCCCCCAACCAATGTCATGTACCTATATATATATATATATATATATATATATATATA
>NW_018164715.1:165576-202894 GCF_001263595.1 Phalaenopsis equestris | reverse complement strand
AAGACTTAGCCCAGAATATATATAATTGGTATTTGACAGAGGTTGAAATATCGATTTAGTAAGCTTTAGGCCCTATGATGAGAAGCCCGCTTCATGTGCTATTATTCAAGGACCCCCTATACATATAACACTAGATGAAAGTGAAAGTTTATATCAAAGAAGTGTTTAGCATAATTCGATACTTTTCAGACGGGCGGAATTAATAGCATTTTTTAGGGGATTCAAATTTTTCATAAAATAAAATGAATTAAAGTTTCATGTGAAGCACACCCTTATTACTAAAAATTTATTTAAAAAACTATTAAATAATTATATGCAAAACAATTAATAAATAAATCTACATATTTATAATTTTCTCTTATATTTTTTATTATCCATTTTGTTTAGCTTAAAAATATCACAAAATAGAGATTTTTTTAATATAGATATATATATATATATATATTATAAAATTTTTTTTTATTAAAAGGGCATTTAAATGCCTTTAGATTCTTATGTACTTACTTTTCTAACACCTAAATTGTAACTTTTATATTTATACCGCCCAAAACTTTTACGAAAAAATACAGTATTTTAGTATTTGATACCAATATTTTGATATTTAAAAAGTGAAATATTCCTTTTAATATCTAAAAGCCGTTCACGAACAAAGAGTCATTTTGACAATCCTAATCACGTAGTCATAAGATGTTAAGGATTGGAACAGGATTTAAAATATCATTTGAATCTAATTTAATAATTTTTTTTATTTTATTTTCTTCATTAATACTTTTAGTTTATTATAATTTTTTGTAGTTATGTAGTCAATTAAATTTTTAAAAATACTACTCATCAAAGAAATATATATAATTGATTAGCAGTATTTTGAGCCAAAACTAGCCGACACGAACAAATAAATATTTGTTCGTGTTGTTCGTGTTCGGCTTGGTTCGTGTTCGGCTTTGTTCGTGTTCGGCTTGTTAACTTAGCGAACGAGCCCAACACGAGCTTCTTAAAGAGCCGAACACGAGTTGTTCGCTAACAACGAGCCATTTTGACAGCCCTAATACCAATTAGTGCATCTTCAGAAAATTAGAATAAACATTCTTTATTAATTCATGGCCTAAATTTATTGTTTTTATTCAATATTCATTAAAAATATAATAAAATATCGAGTTCTAAACACATAAGACTCAAAATATGAAGTGTACTTCACGAATTTCAAAGAAAATGAAATTGGAAATGCATGCTTGTGACATGAAGTACACAGCTATTCTTATCGAGGAAAAATTACATAAATACCATAAAATTGTTATCCATTTACATATCTTAATACAAAAGAATTGTGTGATATGTTTGTGAATGCCTCTTTTATTAAACATCCCTCAAAAGAAAAGGTCAGAAAAGGCCAAAGAAAAATTAACTTTAATAAATATAATTATAATGCTCTAATTAGACAAAAGTCAAGAATCCCTTAGGAGGCGATTGGCTGCATCGAGGATCTACGATTAGTAAGATTTAATAAATTCATATTTTTTAAATTCACCCTCTTGTTAGGGCTATTAAAAAAGTTTTTTGTTCGCGAACAGCTCATGTTTGGCTCATTCAGTAGCTCGTGTTCGACTCGTTCATTATGTAAAGAGTCGAACACGAACAATTTTTTAAAGCTTGAATTATAAACAAGACGAACACGAATAGCTCTTTGTTCGCTCGTTTTCAGCTCATTTTAGCTCGAAATTAAAAAAGAAATTATATAATTATTTATATTGTAAACTTATATATATATATATATAATAAGTTTACAATATAAATAATTAAATAAATATATATATATATATAAGTTTAAATTATAACTGATTGTGTGGTTATGTGTCTTCATTTACATAGATTTAGTTCATGTTCGAATCCAACACTCGATTTTTTCTAATTAATCTTAACAAACCAATTTCGAGCTGAATATGAACAAGAATATTTAAATCGAGTCGAACGCGAACACACTGTTCCTAAGCCAATTTCGAACACAAGTCAATTTCATGCACAAGCAACTTCAAACGAACCACACACGATCCAAGCCTCGTTTACAGCCCTACCCCTTGGTGGATTTATTAAATCTATACTTAACATGTGTGGAATAAAATTCATACCTCAAATTTAAATTTTCATAAATTCATGAGACTTATGTTTTTTGTGTGTGGCTGGAATTTGTAAATACTAGCCATAAATCCATGAGACTTATTTCAATGCTTCTGCTGGGGGTATATACATAATTTAATAATTTCACTACTTACAACTGTCATGTCATCAAAATTAGCTCAAAATCTTCCAAAGCTTTATCAAAAAGAGGGCCTTTACATTTATATCAGACAGTTTTTATGCATTTACCATATACAATACCCCAACTATCATGTTTACACATAGAGCAATATAGCACTTAAATAATTATTATTATATAAAAAATACTAATGTTGTGTGCATGAATATTCGTGACAGTCGAGTGATAATTTAACGTTTTAATGTTATATGATGATACATCACACATAGATAACTTGAAATTAATAAGATAAGACACCAAAATTTTTTACATGAAAAAAATTGAGAAATAAAAGAAAAACCACAAAACTTAGCCCAGACAAAGTAATTCAATATAAGTTTGTAAGTACAAAGATACATTCTTTCAATACTTGATCGTATACAATGTAGAGAAAACTTCAGAAGTCTAGAAAGAGTAATTTTAGTATGAATATGACAGTCATAAGAAGTTGTCATGAGTGTTCAATACGGGGTTATTTGTTACACCACTGCTAAGTTCAAATACATCGACGAGTAGGGGGCGAGCGGGGGGGGGGGGTGGCCAGGGGCCGGGGGGGGGTGGGCGAGGGCGGCCGACGAACGGTGGTCAACTATGGTCGAAGGTGGTCAGCTACTACGGAAGCTAGTAGCTATCGTCGGGTCTTAAGTCAAAAACGACGCTAAAATTTGACTCATAGTTCTCCTCCTCCAAGTGAAGAGGGGGGGACTATTTTTAGCACTTGGAGGAGAGACATTTTACTCATACGACTGCTAACTCCCATAACATACTTATCTGACGATCCATATTGATATCTCTTTATCATAGAGGGTTATTTAACGATTTGAAGACCTTAATGACCACAAAATTAAGTGAGCTTAAATTTATTGGATTTATCTTATCAAGACGCTCGATTTGACTATAATTATGTCGAATTTTGAATTCAATTGACCATCCAAGGCTTGATTTGGAGCTGTTTGGACTCGAATCGAACCAATTTTGGTATCATCGAGTTCATTTTGTCTAGAAGACCAGTTTGACTATAAACATTTTGAAATCAAGGTCCTGAGTGATTTTTAATTTGAATCTAAAAAATTTCCCTGCCCATGAAAAAAATTGAGAAATAAAAGAAAAACCACAAGACTTAGCCCAGACGAAGTAATTCAATATAAGTTTGTGAGTACAAAGATACATTCTTTCAATAATTGATCGTATACAATGTAGAGAAAACTTCAGGAGTCTAGAAAGAGTAATTTTAGTATGAATATGACAGTCATAAGAAGTTGTCATGAGTGTTCAATACGGGGTTATTTGTTACACCACTGTTAAGTTCAAATACATTGACGAGTAGGTGTAGGAGGTGGTGGTCGACGAACAATGGGCGGTGGTTGACAATGGCCGACGGGAGGTGGTCGATGGCGGCCGACGAACGGTGGTCAACTATGGTCGAAGGTGGTCAGCTACTACGGAAGCTAGTAGCTCTCGTCGGGTCTTAAGTCAAAAACGACGCTAAAATTTGACTCATAGTTCTCCTCCTCCAAGTGAAGAGGGGGGGACTATTTTTAGCACTTGGAGGAGAGACATTTTACTCATACGACTGCTAACTCCCATAACATACTTATCTGACGATCCATATTGATATCTCTTTATCATAGAGGGTTATTTAACGATTTGAAGACCTTAATGACCACAAAATTAAGTGAGCTTAAATTTATTGGATTTATCTTATCAAGACGCTCGATTTGACTATAATTATGTCGAATTTTGAATTCAATTGACCATCCAAGGCTTGATTTGGAGCTGTTTGGACTCGAATCGAACCAATTTTGGTATCATCGAGTTCATTTTGTCTAGAAGACTAGTTTGAATATAAACTTTTTGAAATCAAGGTCCTGAATGATTTTTAATTTGAATCTAAAAAATTTTCCTGATTAAATTTAAAAAGGTGAAGAAAACAGACAAAGAAAAAGCTAGCATGCAGAATTGATGCGATTTGGTGTATTATTTGTCTTGTTGTTCCGCTCTGGCTTACAAAGCTGGAGTAAGGATACCTTCTCTTTAGAAATGATGTCTTTTTTTGTTGGGGAGGGCAAATGAACTCTCTTTACTGCCTAAATTTAAAAAGGTGAAGAAAACAGACAAAGAAAAAGCTAGCATGCAGAATTGATGCGATTTGGTGTATTATTTGTCTTGTTGTTCAGCTCTGGCTTACAAAGCTGGAGTAAAGATACCTTCTCTTTAGAAATGATGTCTTCTTTTGTTGGGGAGGGCAAATGAACTCTTAAACTCATACTTTAAGATTCATCAATTTATTTTTAACTACTGTGTTACCCATTCGAGCACAACTTCTCAATCAGCATAATTTTTTTCATTTTTTGCCGCCAAAGTTGAGTGTTTTATCATCAATTATAAAATTTCCAAGTTCAAAGTATTATCATGTGGAGCCTGATTGTATCAATTAATTGGGCATTCAATGTCCTAAATTTTACCATTGAAGCTTGATGGTGAGTTTGTCGGGATGTACAGAGGAGTGTTCCTCCCGTATTGGACACGATAGTGGCCTTGGGATTTTCCAATCGGTGCTAGGTACAAAAAAATTAAAAAACGTCGGGGCAATACCCTCCAAAAAAAAGAATTTTTTCTTTTTTTTTTTATACCTAGCACCCATTGGAACGCCCCAACACAACTATCTCAGCATCTCGATGTCGTTAACCAAATTTGTGCCGTTCTCTGCATAAATTTACAGTTTTGTTAGTTTGAATTTATGATAGAAGAGAGGAAAGTTCTGAAGCATTCCAAAATGTGGAGAGACAAATGAAGCGAAATTTGTACAATTTTCTTAGTGTGGCGTGACTCTTTGATTCTTTCTTGTTCTCAAATTTTTCGACGTCAAGGCTTGCATTTTCTATGATTTTCTCATTTTGTGCATTTACGTTCACAATTTTACTTCAAATCTTTTGAATCTATTTCCGCAACTTGATCACATCGTAGGAGCGCCCCAACACAAAGTCCAATCACAAGATTAAAAACTCAATTTTTGCAGCAGGTATCCCAAATCAAGAAATATTTTTTTAAAAGGGAAAAGCTTAGATAAGGTACATCGAGCTAAATATTTTCTTTGTGATAACTTTGCTTCATCTTGCACAACAACATTATTAGTTTTATTTCGCCAGAATAATCTCTACTGTTATGTTAACAAAACAGATGCCTTGCCTTCTAAAATTTATGCCTTGCAGCCCAGACCTAAATAAATTGATCCTGCATTGTAGATAATCTTTTGCTTCCATTACCATAAAAATTGTGCCATATATTCATACCAACCCAGAAAAATTTGTCCCCTAAAACGTTACATGTAAACAGAATCAGAGAAGAAGCGTCATGATTGATAAGTGAATGAACGGACAATAAACTGAATGACACTTTTTAAACTTATGCCAATCAGCACTAAACTTCTAAGTATACAATTTCATACATATATAAATAAAAATTAAAAACTACATGTTAGATATGTATATACAAAGAAATTCAGTGACATGCATGCAAATCTTCCAAGCATACTAAAGTGCAAAAAAACAGAACCTAGACGCATTAACTGTCAGAAATTCAATATATGGCAAGAGATAACTGATGGAGGAGGAGGAAGAGCAAATCACACTCACAGGAGGTCAGCCACATTTAGGGCTGTTAAAACGGCTCGTTTTTAGCGAACAGCTCGTGTTCGACTCGTTAAGAAGCTCGTGTTCGGCTCGTTTTAGCTCGAATATAACTCATCAATTTTATATATATATATATATATATTGATGAGTAGTATTTTTAGAAAAATTAATTAACTACAAGATCACAAAGATTTATAATCAATTAAAAGTATTAATTAGGAAAATAAAATAAAAATTATTAAATTAGATTAAAATGATGTTTTAATATAAACATTCTTGCCCCAACCCTTAACAACTTATGACTACGTGATTAGGGTTGTCAAAACGACTCTTTGTTTGAACAGCTCGTGTTCGGCTCGCCAAGCAAACGAGCCGAACACGAACACACTTTTTGAGCTCGAAATATAAACGAGCCAAACACGAGCTAAGGCTCGCACGTGTTGGGCTCGTTTACACCCCTAGCCACATTCGACGGAAGCTCCTCAATCACCACATTGTAGAACTTCTGAATATCACACAGCATCCTCGTATCCCATTGCACCCGGAAAGCGTAAAATGAAGTCATGATGAGCACTTCAAAAATAATTGCAGCGATGATAGTTACAGTCCCGTAGCTTTTACCAAGAAACATGGCGCTGCGTGCATGCCAATAATGATGGATAGAGTAACATAACGCCTTGCTGATGTGATTTATAGCATTCTTCAAGCTGTTAAAGGAAGGGAGTTTAAAACTCCACTTGTGAAGCACCTCCTTAAACCTGCAAAACAACAAAGAGTTGGAAATAATATGTACTCGGTCCTCCACCCCCAAGCCACATCTTCTTATGCCAGACAGTTAGCATTAGAGTTATTAGAATTTTTATATCATCATAGCAATATTATCGAATGTGCTTAATATTTATAATTGATATTTATGGAATTTGTTATTAAAATATATACCAAAAATATTATATTTTATTGTATTTTTTTTATTCCTCGATTTTCTTGCTTCCATATAAGTGTGTTTGAGCTAACACCAAAATTAATCAAGATATAGCATCAATTTGAAAAACAGTGACATATTTGTTATCACGCAAGTAAAGATGCAATCAAAAGTATACAAATTTTGAGTTTGTGTATCGATCAAACGATGAACGAGTTAAGTACTAAATTACTAATTCTAAATTCAGATCAAAATATTTCAATATTTTTAAACGTTCTCTAAGAATTTTGAATTAGAAAAACTACGCCAACTTATTTTTTTTTTGTTTTTGCTCTATATACAAAGTCTTCATTATATTGGATTTTGTGAGAATTCAATTATTTTTCCACCAATTTTTTTTCTAATGTTTTTAACAATCAGGGACAATTTATTTCTTACTCTATTCCTAAACAAATGAAGCATTGAAGCATCATATTGTGGTTAAGTCCCCTTAACCATACAAAGACTCCAAAAATTCTTCATTCCCCTATGTGATTGCAATCATTTGATGATAATATTCATATTTTACCAAGAAATTGTATGTTAACCTACTTGTTCTTCTAGTCTACGGTCAATCGTCCTATAACACAAGTTATTTTAAATTTTCTAGTGGCCAGTAAGAAAGTAAAAAAAGCCTTAACCGTGTAACATATCACTTTTATCCTTCAAATACCTAAGGAAAATAACATGAAATAAATAATGGTTTCACAAGAATAATATAAAGAAAAGAAAACTTAGTTCCTACACATTAATATAGAAAACACAAGCAGCCGTCTTGTCGTTCCTGCTTTCCAACTGCCCTTCATCCATCACGCCACCAGTTTCCCAACCCTCGCTGATCACCATAAGCACCTTCGGATCCAACCCTAGTTGAGTTTGTGTGTCGTGTTGTTATTATTTACTATTCTATTTATTTGGTTGTAATTCTCTCTTTGCATTTCAATAATAATATTTATTTTTCTATTGTTGTTTGGGTTAACTTCAGTATCTCACAATCTCAAGTTTTTTATCTGGCTACTTGAAATCGTCTCATTTGAAAGCTCAATGATGAAGGCTTTTCTTGACCGCTAGTGATCATCTTCATCCTACAGATCTCACAACTTTATCCAGCTCGTTATATCATGATCATCTTTGTACATCGTCGCATCTTGTCAATCTCTCATGCTCCTGCCCTACGCCGCATGTAGCTTATAATCCAGCTCAACATGCATCTCATGGCATTAATATAGTTCTGTTTTATGTCTCAATTAATGGATTACCAAATTCAAACTTTAAATATGCCATATTAGTTTCCTATTTCAAATGTAAAATTTATTTAGGGAGTGTAGCTTTACTCTTTATTCTATTCGCGAGTTCTACATAGTTGTGAAGAGTAATTGCCCTTGTTGAACGTAATTTTCCTAATCATAGACCGAAGTGAGAGCCTACAAACATTACATAAGAAATTAATGAAAAATTTGAATCAAACAGCTAAACGAATCTTTCATGAAGTTTGTCTGACATTGAAAACAATTCATGCTCATTATTGACCGTTGAATTTGTTGGAGATAAAACGTTTATCTTTCTCTTCTCATTGCCTCTACTAAAATAAGAATATCAATCATTTTAAACCTCTAAATAAGAAAGAAAAACCAGGTGCAGAATAACAGTGATGACTTAACCAATTAGAAATTTGAGAAACAAGTAGATAAACTTACCGGAAAATAAGCAGCCAGTTCTGTGATGGCTGTTGCTGATTGAATCTTTTATAAATTTCCCAGCATCAAGGCTGTTTTGTATCCGAGTTCTTATCTCTGATCCGAAGTTATCAAACCTTGCAAACTGTGTAACTGACAAAAGGAAATTTATCCCATTACTAATTCCAAAACAGTAAAATAAAGACTAAGGGTCCATTTAGGAGGACTGTGACTGCAATTTTTTATAAAGATTGTTGTGAAGAAAGTAACTTAGAAAGTTATGATGTGGATTATAAATATTTATTATTTTTCAAAATATTATATAGCAATTTTCTTACATTCACCGCACAAGAATTTAATTGAAAAAAAAGTAACTTTTTACCAAAAATTTTTTAGAAATACTACGACAGTAGTTACCCAAATAGAATTATTCTGGCAGTCTCTGAAACACAAAGCATGCAGAAAAAACTATCCAAGATAGACTCTAAACTGGCCTAATAACTTATTCTCCAATTTATCACAAGAAACATTACCTTCAAAACAACCTTAAAAGCTCATCATGCAAGATCAATGTTTGGCGCGTATCCATGAATCATCATCTCATCTATCAAAATATCAATGATATGATGAATCTCTACTGACACTGCCTTCAAACCTTCAGCAGCATGGAACTCATGGACTTCACCATCAACCTCAATCCAGCTACAGCCTGGTGTTTTAGAAACACCCCTCTCTCTCATTAACCCTCTCATCCTTGCAGAATCCTCCCATCTCTTTGAACCTGCAAAAATCTTCGAAGAGATAACATAATTTCCCGAGTTTGAAGGTTCTAATTTGAGTATCCTTCCCATAACTCTCTTTCCAATCTCAACATTTCTAAAACTACGGCAAGCACACAGCAAAGCCCCCAACATTACAGCATCAGGCATCTCTGGCATTTGTTCCATTACATCCCATGCTTCTTCTAAGTTTCCAGCACGAGCTAGAAGATCCACCATGCAAGAGTAGTGCTCAATCTTCGGAACTACTCCAAATTTCGACTTCATCAAACCGAACCATTCACGACCTTCTCGAACCATTCCGGCATGTACACAGGCAGTGAGTACACCAATAAAAGTTACATCATTTGGCTGAAGATTTGGCTCCTCATTCCTCATTCTGGCGAAGAGCGAAATGGCCTCTCTACCTCTCCCATGTAAGGCGAGCCCAGAGATCATGGCATTCCAAGAAACGATATTTCTGCTCGGCATGGAAGTAAAGATGCTGACTGCACGGTCAACATTCCCACATTTCGCATGCATGTCGATGAGAGCTGTCCCAACATAAACATTGTAGTGAAGGCCTCTTCTCTGTGCAAAATCATCCACCCATCTTCCTAATTCTAGTGCACCAGTGGCACCACAAGCTGACAGTACTCCAACTAATGTCATCTTGTCTGGTTCCACATTTGCTTCTCTCATGGTGTTGAATAGCTTGATGGCTTCATTGGATAAGCCGTTTTGCGAGTACCTGATTCAGAAGTGGTTTAGCATCATACCTTGAGCTTATAATCAATTAGAATTAAGGGATTGTCTGGCAACGGATTTAATTCAGGATTTAAGTGGACTGCTGGACAGTCATTTTGGACAAAATAAATCCTCGGATGCCGTAAATCCGGATTTTGTGGATTTCGGCGCTAAATCACGTAAATCGTAAATCCCACAAATGGGTGATATTAACTTCACGGGGCTTGAAATTTAAATTTGCAGGCTTCCGACTATCTCCAAGAGCCATGACGACTACTTAAATCCTTGCATAAATTGTCATACAGTTCTATTAGTGTATATTATAGAAATGCAATCTAAAAACGATCGAGCGGTCAAGAATTGGAGCATACACGTGGGTTCTCGGACACAGAACATAGAATAACATAGAATCCATAAGCAAAGCCATTGATTGATTTGATGGCACTGTCGACCGAGAAGAATCCTTCGTCTAGCGAAATCAGTCGACCGACGAGCCTATTAACCGAGAGGCCACAGTCAAAATCTACTCAGCCTAATCAAGCGATTGAATCATTGAAGAGCATACAGTCGGTCGTCGCGGCCGACCGACACACGCATACGGCGAACGATCAACATAATCGGCCGATCCCAAAGCATTGTCCGGCCGACCGGATGTCGACTCTCATTATCAGTATCATGTAATTTGAATAAGAATCATTAAGACGGTTATAGAAATTGTCATTTCCATACATGCATTTGTATTCTAAGACCCTTATATATAGGAAATTCTGATATCAATAAAGAGACTTTTGAACTCTCAGACTTGCTTTGTGTTCCTCACACTTTTGGGTTTCTGATACCTGAATATTCTCTCGCAACCCTTCCCCCTCTCTCTCTCTCTCTCTCTCTCTCTCTCTCCCCCCTCTCCTCTCCTCTCCTCTCCTCTCCTCTCCTCTCAGCTCTAACTTTCGGGGAGTGTTCCCAAGAGTATAATCTCAAATTCAATAATTAGATTTACAGGATCTAGTAAAACCATTGCCAGACAGATTTCCGGATTTAACCCATTCAGGAGTTAGTAAATTCAGATTTAGAGGATTTGTTAAATCCTAATACCTTAAATCTCAACCGTTGCCAAACAGCACCTAAGTAGTAAGAAAAATAACACTCTTTGGTTTTGCAGAACAGTAATTCCTTATGGTCTGTAACGGAATAAGTTCAATCATGGCCAACTAAAATAATCTCAGTAAACTATGAAATCTAGACTCACCCTGTAATCATTGCATTCCACACAGCTAAATCTGGCTTCAGTATCTTATCAAAAACCTGTTTAGCTTCATCAAGATTGCCACACTTCCCATACATATCAATCAATGCAGACCAAATAAATGAATTCATCTCCACTCCACTCTCTTCCACTAATTCCGCCACCTCCAACCCCAAGCACAAATCCCCCACCTCGCCGCACGCCGCCAGCACGCTCGCCGCTGTCATCCCATTCATCTCAAACCCTTCCCTTCTCATCCTCCTAAACAACTCCAAAGCCTGCATAGCAAAGCCCATCTTCATACACCCTGAAATCATGGCATTCCATGAGACCACATCCCTCTCAGAAATTTCATCGAACACTTTCCATGCACTTTTCAAATCCCCGCATCTAGCATACATGGTGATCAAAGAATGTTGGGTGTTGAGATCTGAGTCAAGACCGCGCTGGAGAGCGGAGCTGTGGGCAGAAACACCATGGTAAGGGGACGGTAGGTTTGCGGCGGCAATGAAGACGAAAGGGTAGGTGAACTTGCTCGGCTTTTGGCCAGAGTGAAGTAACTGGAGGTAGAATTCGAGGGCCAAGGAGTAGTTTTTCCAGGAAGTTGAGAGGCCGCGGATCATAATGTTGAAGGAGAAGTCATTTGGAGAGGGGATTTGGGAGAAGAGGATGGAGGAGTAGGAGAATGTTTGGAGGTCGACGAGCTTGCAGAGGAGGTGGTTATGACAATGGAGAGAGGAGACCAGCATCTGAGTGTGGATTTGCTTGATAGATTCTAGGGTTTTGGATTGTTTGAGAAGAGAGAGGAGATAGGCTGGAGATGCATAAGGTTTCGGTTTGAGCATTTGAGCTCGAATGGCGGGAAGGTGAGGACTGTAACTTCTCCGAGCGTTTATTAACTAGCCTAAAGCCTTTGCTATTAGAATAAAGGAAGTTTTACATACAAACCCCTCCATTTCAATGTATTTATTTAATTTTTACATATGAATTTGTTATGTACATAAATTTTCCTATATATATATATATATGTTAAACATTTATATTTACATAAATGATATAGTTTTTCTTAGAAGTCAATCTTTTTATTGATGAATATTGTATATGTTTCAAATTTTATACACATGATTTTAACAATTGATTGAAGGTTTGCATAAGGACATCGTAAATATATCAAATGAGAGAATTCAAAAAATGGTCCCATAAGCTCCCAATGCATACGACTATCAAACATCAACACCCGCCATCAACATTGTGGTCGAAACTATGTTGTTGCCGCCAAGATGTTATCTTCATCAAGGCCGCATTACATTGACATCACAGCTGACACTTATCATTGCCAATAATGCAGCTGCACATTGTCCTTGTTATAACTCGTAGTCATTAATGTGATGTCTCGGCCCATCAATAATGACAATAATATTTTCGCCATTTGGGTAGCACATATCATCACTATGAAGATCAATGTGCACCATGCATGTCTTCATTATGTTGTATATATGCTACCAAATGATTTTAAAAAAAAATGGTGAGCTAAGTTTTGTGACTTGCTTCCTTGTCTTCATTATGTTGTATATATGCTACCAAATGATAAAAAATGGTGAGTTAAGTTTTGTGACTTGCCTCCATAAATTTCATGACAAAATTGATTTCTTATGGGCCATTTGATCATTTGAATGTACCAAGCTTAGGTGTTATAAATGGTATGTATGTAAATATTCTTATATAAATTGTAAAGAATAGCATAATTAATAAAGAGAAAACATTTGAACCATGATAGATTTTATATAATTTGAAATTGCTTTTAAAATAATGTGATATAAAATTTAATTAATTAGCCATATGTTATATTAATCTCAAAACAAATTTAAATATATAAAACTTACCCTCTTCTCATCCAAATAAAAGGAAAAATCCTGAACTGGTTCTCTTTAACAAACTAGCAGTCTTTACAGCGAACTGTTAAGCATCATGGGGTATAATCCTCTTTCAGAGGCAATTTAGCAAACGCATGGCAGGCCAAGTTTGGAAATAGCACCAAATACATCAATAATAATAATAACGTTATAGGCTTATCCATTCTAAAGGTCCATCTGGTATGGTTGTAATATTTGTAGCAGAAATTGTAAAATCCTTAAGAAAAAAGAAAAAAAGACTTTTTTATTGAAGTCAGCATCAAATTTCAAGTATCAAAACTTAAAAGTTCAATAAAATAGTTCTGAATCTGGTTCAAGTTTCTCACACTCATGGAAAGAAAGATCAATATTCAATACAACAAGAGAAAAAAATGCAAAATAAAAAAAAAATCAATAATTTCAATTATCAAAACTTAAAAAATCACATCTGAATCATCTCAGGGCTCATCTGTTTGCTTCAGTAAAAAAAAAAAAAAAATTGCTTTTGAAATACTGAATTTGTTAAACTCCATTACCAGATCTTCTGATTTCTACTCTAAAATCACTTTCAAACTCCCTCAAAACACAACAAACCTGTAAGTAACCGAATGAGACCTTTGCTAGTTTTGATTCTAATAAAGAACCTTGGTGAGCCGTGTGGTAATGCAGAATATAACAAAATATGTCCCCCTCTGCCTTCTACTTTCAATATCTTAATAGGTGGATGAGTAAAATAGATCCACCAAATCCATGGTTAAGAATCTTTGAGGAAATCTGCACAGCTTTGGCTGTTATTGCTTGAATTTATCCAGAAGCAGAACTTCCTTCCATGCTTCGTAGAACATCCAAGTAATGCCAGATGAGGGCATGACCTTCAAGCAGCTCGCCCCCCAGCCTCTGTAGAGCCCGAGAAAGCCCACCTCCCGAACAACCTCGGTGAGTGCAGCCGCCATGTTGGGCGGGCATTTTCCCTGCATTTTTCCGATCATGAGCCGTTTTCTCGCGACTTCAAGAGGGAAGCTGATGGTGCTCGCCGTCAAGCCTAAATGGAGGAATAAATTAGAGAAATAAATTAGGATTATATATATATATATATATATATATATATATATGAGCCTATGAATCATCACAGCTGACTTGCTAATAAATAAGGTATCTCTAAAATGAACAATAAGCAGTGAAAATGATCTCATAATCAGAATCAAACTCCATAGAGATCCAAACAATAAAAGTCCATAGGGTTCCAAACAATAAAACATCCACAACACCAATTTCATGTGCTAATACCAAATAAAATGCACCCAAGAGCCATGACCCGCATAGTCAGAATTCAAATTCATTCCTTATTTTTAGGAGCGTTTACATACATACCACACATTTTTTTCTAATTTACATATCTACCACATAAACATTGATATTTACATACATGTCAGTCAAATTTTTAACATCACATAAAAAATACCACCATCAGTATCTTTTTTTAAAAGTGAAATACACCTTTTTCATGCAGAGATTTATGAAATGAAGGTGTTATAAATGTAAATATGAAACTTAGGGTGTTAGATATATAAATACATAAAAATTGTGAGGTATGCATGTAAAATTCCCTTTTTATATGAATAATTTTGAAACCACTGCTCAATAAATTTTGCATCAAGTCAAGTGGTTCAGAATGCTTCATAACTTCTATTTGTGAGAAATATCTTCAAAGGACCACAAACTTCATATCAATGCTTTCACCATGAACTTCAAATAACATTATAGATCATAAAGTAAACATGTGACCGCGAAAGTTACATTCTGTGGTTCTATAAAGCATAAAAGAAATGATTTTATTCAAGATTGTAGCGAATTTACAGGTTTGTCAAGAAACTTCATTAAAAGAAAGGATTACGAAGGAATAGATTCATATTAAAAGTTCAGGTTTTGGGACTGTTTGGAGAAGCTAGGTTCTATTGTGTTTTATTGTACAATATAAGCAGGGCTCTATTGTGTTGCTGATAAAAGTAAATGTCTATTATGTATTTAAATATCTAACACCTAAATTTCCATAATTACATTTATAATACTCAAAATTTTGACATCATCTCAAAAATACCTGTTGCTAACTTTTAAAACTGAAATACACGTTTTTATGATAGGTTTATGACACCAAAGTGTTAACAAGTATAAATATCAAACATTGGGGATTAGATATGTAAATACATAAAAATTGTGTGATATATGTATGTGAATTTCCCTTGTAAAAATCATATTAAAATTAATCTCTCAAATGTTATATGACTCGCAATTCTTTGGAAAAAAAAAATTGCCATGACACTGGTATGAATTGATAGAATGCTGCTTTCAGTTTTCATATAGCTATACTTTTTACTCACAGTTGTTACAACAAATACCTTAAAACTTCAAGAAAGCAGAGGCAGATAGACAATCAGAGCCATAGATTGCATTAAGTGTTACCATGAAGTAAAGTAAGGTCACAATTTTGGCTATAGGAACATATTGTGGAAAGATTTGCCGCTCCAAGTACCATAAAAAAAATTTTGTAAAGATGCTTATAAAATTATAGGGGCAAAGAAAATATTTCTTATTTCTTTGAAAATTAGTGTGAGCATTATAAATATGATCCTTTAAAAAAATTTAGACCAATAATTTTTTTATAGTTATCACACATTAACATATTATGCGGTTAAAAAGAGCTTCCTACCACACAATCTTTTGCAAAGAAGCAAAAAAACTGCAACCAATAGTAGATGAGGTAATAGTATCCAAGCATTGGAAAAACTGCCCCAAATAAACCATAATTCAATAAACTAGCTTAATAGTTATCGATATATGAACAAAAAACTAAAGATAAAATCACACCTGAAACAGCCCCAATCAATAGTAGCTCAGGACGGTTCAGATTCTTTTTCTTCTTTGACCGACAATATGATGTCTTTATTTTCTCATACATGAAATAGTAACACGTGCTGTAAGGAAGCATGCCGACAAGGGTTGGAAATATGCCTGCATATAAGCCCCTAACACCATCATCTCTGTATATTCTACTGAAGGCAAGGCTAATGGATGGGTAGATCTCTCGATTCACAGTTAAACGATCCTGTTAGCATAAAATTGTGATCAGAGAACAGCACAATCTGGCATAGAGTTCTGGTGAGAAATTCTTTGATTGGTCAAAATAGGAATTAACACTTAAGAGAATTGACATGAACAAGTCTGGTAAGTGCTTGACAAATTTTAGTCATTTAAGTCATATCAGGGATAAAGAAAATTGGTCTTATAAAATTGTGCCTTGTGACCACTAATCTTAAGTTTCGAATAAAAATATTAATTTTATTCCAATTATATAGGATTAATTTTACGAGACCACATTCTATATTCATGGTCATTGATTGTTACATTGTGTTCAATAAATTCTGCACAAATATTTTATGCAAGTTTTATTAAAATGTTACATATAGCCCTCGTCCATATCCTTGCACACTAGTTTAATCTACTGGCATTAAGTTTAATTTTTGCCAAGTATTATATAGTACAAATTACCCTAGTTAATTTTATGTTGTCGTACATTCAATAAATGAGATTCCAACTCATATTTGTCGATAATGCACAAGTATGTTTCATGCAATGGAAATATTAGCGGGTAGAGTTTGATGGTGATGATTTTTATTTTATGTAAGAAGATGTAAGGAAACCCAATAGAAATAATATGAGGCTTGAAAGGCTTTTACAAAGTGTAGGTTCAAATGTAGCTAAGATCTATCAGGATATAGTGGGATTTAAATTAAGTTTTAAATTGCCGATTTGTGAGGAGGTTAAGAGGGATTTATACGCCAAGATATCACGGGTGGAAGGTATCTTCACAAATCGGAGATTAGGAACAAAGCCATGGAGTTATTTAGGGTATTTATGTGGAGGTTTTGGTGAGAACAGTGAGAAGAAGGTTAGTTAGCTGTGCTTGGACAAATTTTGAGTAGCTTGGTTATTTAAGAATTGGTGTAATTATGTAAAAAATTAGAGAAGCTCCACAACACTTAAAAGAGATTTGTTGATGAGAACAATAGAAAGACTATGCAAATAAGATAAAACATAAGTATTAAACTTCTCAAAAAATAAGGATATCCAGGATCAACAAATCAAGGCTAATGGTTTAGCCATTAAGCTTTCTCTAAGGAAAAAGAAAAGACTTCTCCAAAAGATTTCCATTTCATTTAACATATTTTCCTTATAGATTTCATAATATTAAAAAGCATTGCACATAAAGAAAAGATCAAAAAAAAAAGATAGTCAAATTATCATAACTAAATTTTAGCCACTATTTATTATTTTCCAATAATATGAGCTAGAAAGATGAAACTACCCTCTGAAATTCTCATAAAGATAGTTGGTTGTACTTGCTTTGACTTAGACTTGACTTGGCAAAGTGAAGTGACAATGATAAAATGACATATAGATTTAACTCCAGTAATTTTGCATTATGAACCCCACCTGGATAATAATTCTAGCTCATATTACATTTTTCACATTTAGCATTCTTACATTGCAAATACTATTCACGTTAAATTCAAATTAAAAATAATTTTTAAAAAATGAAATATTGTAAAATGTAAGAGAACTAATGTCTACTGATAGCCATAGATCTAGTGATTGGTCTATATTAAACCGATCTTAGATCATTATTATAGCTCATAGCAATGCACAATTCTTATATTATTGGCATATCAAGGTACAAAAAAAAATAGTGAGTATTATGAGCGCCTTTTGTGTTCTATGTGGGCTATTGAATGCACTATTTTGTTTGGTTTGGTTAGCTTAGGGATTTAATCACTGGTTATTTAGTTTACATGTATAATAGGGCCTTCATGCAGACATAGAACTATTGCGACATCATTATCTGATGACATATAATGTTAACAAACGGTTAACAACAAAATTAGATAATAAAATAGAAGAAGAATATGAATTACTGTTTGGTGAGAGATTTTACATGTTTGTCTCATTGTAGGAGTTAGTGCTGCCTATGAAAAAGAAAAATATAAGATTTGAGATCAATCTAAGGCAAAAGAAAATGAATCTTCATTTAAGCTAGTATGTTTGCAAATAAACATGAAAATGATGAAAATGTTGAAGAAGACTAAGATTCATAAGATGATAATGATGGAGGTAAAGCTTGAAGGTCAATGATGATAATAATTATATGAGTATTTTTTTTATGAACAAAAGACTTGCAAACAAACTATTTCTTATGTTTGGGTCTAAATTCCAAAGTTTGTTATTACAACAATGATAATTTTATTTGCAAATATAATTGCTTTCTCTCACATAGAAATTTATTTTTCAATCCAAATGTTGTTTGTTAGCCCCATATATATTAATGCAAGCATATTTCTATTTATGAAACATTTATAGTGTTTTCCATTTAGGATATTTCCCTATATTGTTGAGCTAACTAATAATTTAATCATTTCTTTTTTAGTTTGACAATTTTCAAATGCCAACCATTTAGGATATTTCCCTATATTGTTGAGCTAACTGATAATTTAATCATTTCTTTTTACAATTTTCAAATGCCATGCGGCAAGCTATGCACTATTGGGTTCCAAAAGACTCCTTCACCATAGTATTTTATTCGTTATTGACAAAATGCACCCAGCATTATTCTAATATATTCATCCCTCATTATATCATTCATAATTTGGCCACAAGCAATTTCAATATTAGTGATTTTTCACCACCTAATATTTAAATTCATATAATATACATGACCCAATTACAGAATTCTCAGAATTTATCTTTAATCTCCGTAACATTCTCGTACAGCATGATACTCCTTGAGTAAAACAATATCCTAGAGAAAAATAAATCTACAGAAAGTCATGCTAGATCAGCAAGCAGAAACACCATCTTGCTAGTGTACAATGACAGCATCTAAAGGAAATTATTTAAGCAAAAACAACCTAAAGGTACCCTAACTTAAGGTACGATATTATGGATCTAAGAAAAAACCATGTAATAAGTTTATTCATTTTGCTGAAGGATCCAAATAAAGAAACAGAAACATGCAGTATAAATTAAAGGAAGATTTACATGCATACCACAACTCAATTACTACGTAAGTATGTAATTACATATCTAACGCTTAAACTTCAATTTTGACATACCACCTCACCTATGCATGAAAAGGTGTACTTCACTTCTTAAACATAAAATGGTGGTTTTTTTTTTTTATGTGATATCAAAGATTTGAGTGTTATAAATGTAAAAAAGCAAAATTCAGATATTAAATATGAAAATTCATAAGAATTGAATGGTATTCACGTAAATGCCACAAAACTAAATAGTCAGGCTTAAGAAAAATGCCAATTCTTCTGTCTTCACAACTGAAGAATCATGCAAGAATAGCAAGTAGTAGGATCAATTGCTGTAACATAAACATCAAAGAATTTTAACTTCCATATTACTGTAAAATTAAAATACCAGCTCATGTATCAAAAGTGAATTTTTCTATTTTAACTATCAGTAGGAGCATTCTTAAAATTTCTACCTTAATTACTTCAAGAGGGTGGCAAACAACTGTGCTCACAATACCAGCCGCAGCACCACCAACAGCAATAGGAGAGAGCCATGAGAACGACAGATCCATCTTTATACTGCCAACTTGCAACTTTGGATTTCCCTCATCTCTCCATTTCTCTTGTGCCGATGTTAACATTCGCTTAACACTTTCAAAAGTCGCGAGTTCAATTGCCTGGGTTGGTACTATTCGCACCATGTTGATCGTGTTTCCAGCCCAAAGGCCTTGCCAACCATTCTCTTCAATGATCTGGAGAAAACTGCCGGTGATGTGTTTGGATCCAACTCCAACGATCATTCGTGTCCTGAAATTGCCATCCATGCAAACTATAACACAAAAAATGCAAATTGTAATGATGAAAGCGAAAAAAATCAACGTTTGCATACAACACCGCTGGTCACAAGGATATGTTGGCAGGATAAATTAATTGCCACTAATACCATACAACTGAAAATTGTCTAAAATTCACAAAAGCTAAGGGCTCCTTTGGCATCACTTCTACCTTTTTGTTTTCTCATTTTTTTAAAATATATTTGGTTAATTTAGAATGCTTTTATTTTTATTTTTAAAATAAATCAACTTACTTTTAAATATACTGAAAAAACAGCTAAAAGATGTAACTACCTCAACCAAGCATGTTTTAATTTAAATCAAAACATAAATAAAGCAAAAAATAAAAGTGGCCCCAAACGGCTCCTAAGATAAAGGCATATTAAGGGCTGATACAATTTCAATTGACATCATGAGCAGATAAAGCAAAAAAAAAAGAAGAAGAAAAAAATAGCAAGCCTAAATTATATGATAAAAATATTAGAAACTCAAAACCTGTCAAATGATGAATTTAAGTGCCGTGATTTTGAATTTAAATTGCAAAAACTTTTCAAACGTGAAAGGAATTTATCAATAAGTTACTCTTGCATAACATGGTCCAATTTTGAGCTTAGAACTTGTTTGGTGCTTCAATTCATCAAGCTGGGAAGAAGACAGGACCACATTTTTACAATTTTCAATTTTGTGACGACTGCAATTTCTTTGCAGCAAAATAATTCAACGAAAAAGAGGATCTTAACTTTTGTTGAGTACCAAACACGGTTGTGAGAGTTGTGAGAGTCAAATATTTTGAAGTCAAATATTTTGAACTTATGCATGTATAAAAAGTAGAAATAAGAACTGAAAAAAGTTTAACTCAACTCCCCTACAACCTTTCATTGAAAACCAAATACAACTATTTATTAGAGTTAATTTCTAGATTAGTCGATCAATAAGATGCAGAGGACTCCATTGGATCCTTCTAAATTTGGAAGAACAAACCATGCCCAACACATGGAAAAGCAGAACTATGTAGAACTTTCTGGAAGAACAAACAATTTTCCCCACTAGCTTCCCTGCAGGCTCTCCTACAATTGTTTTCCCTGCAAGTTTCGGACGTTGATCCTTCATGCGAGATCTTTCAACCGCCAGACCTCCCGATCTCCTTCCAGGACTGACAAATCATCTACACATAGTCGAACCTATCCCCTAAAGCCTCTCCTGCCACTAGAACTTCTTGCAAACCTACCCGTTGCCTGCTGGACCTCCTACCAGAACCGTCAAACATAATCCTGCGGCCGGTTCTCTCTCCTACAGCCTTTCACCCCGTCGGACTTCCCTTCTGCAAGTTTTCCCGTCGCCAGATCTACCTATGCAGGAATTTCCCTTGCAAATTTCAGGCAACTGGACCTCTTCCCCATAGGTCCCTAACAGTCGGAAATCATCTTCGCTTGCTAGAAAACTTCACACCTTACTGACATCTTCTTGCCAGCCGCTAATTCTTAATTTCTGTAGCAGACACTGAGGCGTCCTCCATAATTTCAAATGCATGAATTATGGAAATGAAGAGAAGCTTGTTACAGAGGAGTTCATCTTTGGTTTCTTTCAAAACGACTTGAGAAAGATTACTACAGATGCAAGACTGAATTTATCATGGAATAAAATCCCAGCAGCCGGCCAACATGCCCTTCTCCGTCGGTTTCTTCCCTGCTGCCCAAAAACTCCATGCAGGTTCTTTGTTCTTCCTTTGCCACTAGAACTCTCTTTGCAGCCGGAAATATCATGGTGCATGCCCTCCTCACTACAGAGCATCTTCCTCTCAGAGTTTTTTCTTGCACCAGGCCCTCCGGATTTTTTCCTGCAGCAAGCCCTCCTCCAAAACTTTTCCTGCAACAAGCCCTCCTCCGAAACTTTTCCTGGAACAAACCCTCCTCCGAAGTTTTTTTTCTTGCATAAGACCCTTATCTGAAATCTTTCCTGCAGCAGGCCCTCCGCAATCTTTTCAGCAGCAAGCCCTCCTCCGAAATCTTTTCAGCAGCAGGCCCTCCTCCGGAGCTTTTCCTACAATAGGACCTCCTCCAAAATCTTTCCTGTAGCAAACCCCTAAAGTTTTTCCTGCAACAAACTCTCTTCTAAAGCTTTTCCCTTGAGTTGGCACTCCTCTGAAGTTTTTTCTTTGCAGACCATGCTCTACAGCTTTTCTTGTAGGTTGTCTACTTCCTTGCAAACTTGCCTGCAACATAACTTTAAGAGTCTTCTGCCTACCTACAAACACTGCAAAAACTGCATTCAAAAATAACTACAGTCAACTAAAAATATATCTAATTGCTCTAAGGTTGATTACCAAGTACAGGATAAAGACTTCAAGTTCTATCTCACAAAAAATATTTCTCATCCATTGTTTCAAATCAAAATTAAACATAGTTGTCAATCGTGTTTCAACTTGAGGGGAAGTGTTAGAAGTTATATTAGGAAATAATTTATTCTTATTAAAATTTATAAGAATTAGATTTATTTCATATATTGGATTTATTTATTCTCTTATTTTAGATTTATTTCCTTGAATATTTTAGGCTTTCATATTTTATATTGTTTTCTTTATCTTCGAGTAATTATTATGAATTAATTAATTAGAGATATAGGTGTTACATATTTTCTTTCATTTTATTTCATTTTTTTGTCTTTACTATTCTAGAAATCATGTGAGGAAGAATTCTGATGGAGGACCTATTGCAGGAAAAGCTCTGGAGGAAAGCCAGATACAGGAAAAAGCACCGGAGGAAGGTCAGATAAAGGAAAAAAGCTCAAGAGGAGGGTCTGATTGAAACAAAGCCATCGGAGGACCTGCTGCATGAAGAATTCTGGTGGAGGCTCTATTGCATGAAAAGCTTCGAAGGAGGGTCTGATACAGGAAAAAACTCTAGAGAAGGGTCTGTTGTAGAAAAAGTAATGGAGGAGGTCTGCTGTAGAAAAAGCTTCGGGTAGGCCTGTTGCAGGAAAAGCACTGGAGGAGTGCCTGTTGCACGAAAAATTTCGAAGCAAGGTCGGTTGCAGGGTAAGTTATGGGGGTTAAGGAGGACAGAGAAAGGCCAACACATGTAATAACTCCTATAATCGATAGAAGGCAGCCCTCGTCAATGACTAGAAATATAAGAGCGGTCATTTTCGCATTTGAATCTGGAATGTATTTGGGTCTTCGATTTCTGGACTGAACATAATTGATTATGGAAGAAGATAGTTTCGGCCAGTGATGGAGGTCATCCTTGCTAGTAGCAATTTATTCTCTTTCACTGTTGTTTAATTTCTTACAGATTACACATTTCCACAAAGCAGAACGATTAAAACTTCTAAAAAAAGGTTTGGATAAGCACCGCAATTCAGGCAATGATGAGCATCGCCTTCAAAAACTTGAAGGCCTGACGTTATCTCCCTCCCAGGAGACACCAAAGCTCCAAATCCCAATCTTAATATGTTTGCTTGCTTTTTACATTTCAAAACCTTATGATGTAAGCTGTAACAGAAATTGAACAGTTCCATTTGTGAAATTTGGCGATGAGGACATTGGTAGAGATGAACCAGATGAGAAGAACGAGATGAGAAGGCAACTGGATGTGGACTAGCATGGTTATCTCCCTCCCAGAAGACAACTGGCTCTGATACCATGTTAAAATTCAGAATAAAGCGGAATTATTTTTGTTAGAATAGAACCAGAGCAAATCTTATTGATGCAAAAAAAATATAAATACCCATTATAGAATCTATAGGTAAGTAAAAAAAACATTATAAAAAGGAAAAAAGGAAAATAAATAAAAGCAAATCAAAGCAATTAATACATAATTTTAAATATTAATATTTAATATTCTAATATTAATTATAATACTCTCCCTCAAGTTGAAGCATAGATGTCAGTCATATTCAATTTAGACTTGAAATCATCAAACAGTGTCCGAGGAAGGTTTATAAGAGAATATATGTCAGATGACCGCCCAATGTCACAAATGAAACACAAATTTCCCCGAACTCGAGATTTTTCTTAATGAACTGACGGTCAATCTCAACATACTTCGTGTGATTATGTTGGACCGTGTTGTGAGCAATGCTAATATTCATCTTGTTATCACATAACAACTATAGGGAGCGGAAACTGTCACGTAGTTCATGGAGCATGAAGCGTAACAAGAGAGCTTCACAAATTCCCAAAGACATTGCCTGAAATTCGGCTTCCGCACTGCTTTGAGCAACTATAGACAGTTTATAGCTTTTCGGCATGACCAAGTTTTCCCACACAAATGAGCAGTATCTCGAGGTAGATCATCGATCGTGGACGGACCCGGCCCAATCCGAGTTTTTGTAAATAGCAATAGAATGAGAGGTGTGACAGGAAAAATATGAACATGACTGTGGTGTGTATTTTAAATACTGGAAAATCCAGTGAATAACTTGAAGGTGGTGCTCATAGGGATCAAGCATGAATTGTCTGACTATCCCAACTACATGCCATATGTCGGGGTGTGCATAGGCAAGGTAGATAAGTTTCCTCACAAGACGTTGGTCGTGTGTCTTGTTAATAGGAACTAAATTGAAAACATCAATAAGTTTTTCATTGGGATCCATCGGGATAGTCACTGGTTTGCATAAGAGAATATTGTTCTCCGTCAAAAGGCCAATCACATATTTATGTTGAGGCAGGCAAATACTCTGAGATGGCCAAGAACCTTTCATGCTTAAAAAATACCGGAGAGATTTCAAGTTCTTCATTTCAAAAGAAGTAGTAATAATGCCTTTCAAAGACGCCAATGCTGATGTGAGAACAATATCATCAACACAAACAATAAGAATAAATACTAGCCGCTAAAGGAATGACGGAAGAAAAGTGTGTCATCTGATTAAGCCTGGTGAATCCATGGTCTACCATCACCTTTGTGAATTTCCCCAACCATGCCCGTGGTGACTGTTTCAATCCATAAAAGAATTTTCACAGTCTACATATTTACCTCTTAGAGGCAGCGTATTCAAAGCCTGAAAAAAGTGTCATGTATACCTTTTCTGTAATATCGCCATTCAAGAATGTATTCTTGACATCGAGCTGGAATAAGGACAAATTCAAATTTAAGGCAAGGGATAAGAGGACCTGAATTGTATTTAATTTAGCGAGAGAAACAAATGTCTCCTCGTAGTCAACTCCGTAAGTTTATGAGTACCCTTTAGCAACCAACCGTGTTTGTTATTTTTAAAGAATCAATTAGATTTAAACTTGAGGCTAAAAATTCATCGGCATCTCACTGCTTTCTTGCCTCGAAGAAAATCAATAATGTCCCAAGTCTAGTTTCGTTGAAAGGAATTCATCTCCTCTATGACAGCAGTTTTTCATACCGGGTATGTTAAAGCAGCCTCAATAGTAGATGGAAGTTGATGATTGGTAAGGGTCTTAGCACATGCTCTGAAACATAGTTTGTCATAGTACAGAGAGAGCTTGTCTGATTGCATATCTTACTAGGGGAACTCCTTACTCATTTATAATAGAAGCAGTGTTATGGATGTTGTCCAAAGGAGATTCAGGGTCCAACAAGGGGTTAGCGAGCTTCAGATTAGGTGTATCAGAATAAGTGCATCAAGTGTAGACACAGAGAGGGAGGATGTGTTGGTGGAACCAAAGGGACAAGGGGCTCTTTGGTGGCAAGAGAAGTGAGTGGAACCAAAGGAACAGAGGGTTCCTTGATGGTAGGTGATGGGGGGGAACATCCACAAGAGTAGAGTAAGGAACAATGTCCAAGAACTCTAGCTTCCCTTCACTAGAGGTCGAGTTAAGGAAAGTAGGGAACGCTTTCGCTTTCAAAAAAAAAAAAAATCAGCACTCACAAAGACCTTATTTGTGGTAGTGTCAAAGTACTAATACCCCTTTTGAGTGGCAGAGTATCCGAGGAAAACACATTTAAACCTAGAATCAAATTTACTCTGATTTGATGTCATGTTTCGAACAAAAATTGTGTGCCTAAAAATTTTGGGATCTAAAGTGAATAAAACCCCATTATTAGAAAAACACGATCTTAAGACGGCTAAAGGGTACGAAAGTTGTTAATTTTTTAGAGAACTCTATTGATGAGATAAATGGCAATAAAAATGACATTATTTTAGAAACATTTTGAAACATTTGAGTGAAACCTAATGGAGCTAGTAACGTCGAGGAGAAATCAGTTTTTCCTCTTGGCTATCCCAGTTTTTTTAGAATTGTCAGTACACGAACTATGATGGAGGATGCCCTTACTTACCAAGAATCTCCTAATATAGAGTTAAAAATTTCACAACCATTGTCAGTCTGAAGGACTTGAACAGAAGTTTTGAATTAGGTAAAACTAAATGTGTGAAAGTTTTTGAAAGTGACAACAACTTCAAATTTATCTTTTAAAATATAGACACACGTCATTCGAGTGTGGTTATCAATCAAAATAAGAAATCACCGTTTCGGTATAGCTAGGAGTGCGAGAAACTCCCCATAAGTCATTTTAAATAAGAGAAAAAATAACAACAAATGTGTGATTGTGTGGTGGATCAAAAAAACAATGAAATTTAGCTAACTGACAGGTTTTACAATTGAATTTAAGAGAATTTTTATTAGTAAATATCAACAGATATAATTATTTTAGATAATGGAAACTAAGATGAACCAAACAGTGTAATAACATAATAAAGCATTCAGTAGACTAAGATAAACTGCAACTAGTAGGTGGAGTGTTTTTGTTCTTCGTTCTTTTCTCTTGAAAGAAGTAGAGCCCGCCTACTCGCTTAACAGTTCTAATCAGCCTCCCCGAACGACGACCCTGAAAGACACAAACATTAGAGGGGAAAAAATAACTCAATCAATATCATATGTCTAACTTACTGATAGATAAAAAGTTACACTTCAGCAAAAGTACATGTAACACGGATTCTAGAGTTATACTTGTTATTAAAACAACAAATCATTTATTATCAATGGAACTTTGGAACCCATCCGCAATTTTAACAGTATTTTTCTTTGAGCAAGGAAAGTATGTCGAGAAGGTTTAATAGCTTCCAGTCATGTAGTCATGGCACCTGAATTAATGATCCATGGACTATAAAAGACAAAATAAATGAGTGTCATAGGATTAATAACTTGACGAATGTGAGATGTTGACAGACAGGAAAAGAGCGAACTAGATCCAAACAGCTTGATTAAGTGTTTCATTTGATTTTTAAGAGAATTGGAGGATTATGAATTGTTCTAGGTAGAGCCTAGTTGTACCATGTTGGATTCAAATCCCGTAGTGAGACCCTTAATAACAGAAGATTTGGTTGAAGATTTGGATGCAAGTTTCCCGTGAAGCTTCCAACACTTATTATGAGTGTGGTTGGGTTTGTGATAGTAATTACAAGTGGGGTGCCAACCCGAGGTTGAACACTATTAGAATCCAAGGCGGATGCTTCGACTGACCGAGTGAAAGTACCAAGCATGACAAATCTTCGGCTCTCTTCGAGACGAATCTTAGTAAAAACAGCACAATTAAAAGAAAGAGGAACCCGGCCAAGAATACTGGCCCCGAAATTTGTCAAGATCTTTGTTGAGGTCTGCCAAAAATTGGAACATGCGGTCCTTTTCTATAATTTTCTAGAAGAGAGATAGGTAAGTCGAAGATTCTAAAGTGTAGTTATAATACAGATCGCATTTCATCCATAATGCAACCAGATAATTGTAGTATTGGGTCATGGTCTTAGATCCTTGTTCTGTTTCATTGATTTTTTTAGATGTCTCATAAAGTTGGCTAGAATTCCCTACATCTAAGTAAATATCACAGACTGTTGCCCAGAGGGCACTTGCGGAATTAACATATATGATCGGCCAATAAATTACTCCATAGAGTTGATCAGCCACGACATGACTAAAGAATTCTCTTCCCAAGCTTCATATGTTGGATCAGACTTTGGAGGTTCACAAAGCCCACCGGTGAGATGATCGAATCTCCCAGGCCCTTCGATAAACAAGGACACGGATGGAGACCATTGGAAAAAGTTATCATCGTTAGTTTATGGGTTCTAATTAAGAAGTTCATGTTATTTTCTTGTCTTTCATTCTGCAAAGAAACGGGGATTGAAATTAATTCATCGGTGGAATCAAGAACATCTTCTGATGACGGCAATGCTGGAAAAGCACGGCGTGACTCCAATTGAGCCAAACAAGATGTTAGTTCGTCGAGACATCGTAAAGTTCCAACTGCTGTAGGAATGGCCTCTGGAAGGGTTTCATGTTGGACTTGGTCGGCTGGAAGAAGGTTCCAAGAGAGGCTCCGACAAACCTGTGGGAGAGGAAGTCTCCTTTTCCACCAGGAAGTTTCCTTAACAGACGACGATTAGAACAATGAAGGATGTGGCCTGGAGCAGACAGCAGGATCTAGAGCAAGAAGTTTACGAAGCGGTCCTTAGCAGACAGCGGGTTCTGAAGCAAACGGCGGGATTAACTCCATGGAGTAAATCTGAACAAAAGGAGGGATCTAGAGCAGACAGCCTGGAGCAGGCCTTGTCGGCTGAGGAGTTGAACAGGTCAGTTGGCAGCAGCAAGGTTAAGACCACGGCTTTGATAGCATGTTAGAATAGAACCAGGGTAAATTTTATTGATGCAAAGAGGGGTATAAATACCCATTATAGGATCTACTAGCAAGAAAACAAATAAAAACATAATAAAGGGAAAAATAAAAGTAAATAAAAGCAAATCAAAGCAATTAATACAAAATTTTGCATATTAATATTATAATACTCTAACAAATTTCTTGATATGAAAATAGAGTATAAATACTCTTACATGAATCCTAGAATAGAAAAAACAAGAAAAAAAAGATGTAACACGTATATCATCAATTAATTAATTCATAATAATTAGTTGGAGATAAAGGACGGGAAATAAAGTAGGAAAGTCTAAAAATCAAATCCAAGGAAATAAATACAATACTCATAATTTTTAACAAAAATAAATTATTTCCTAATATAACTTCCAACACATAGGAAGAAAATTATGCATTATTAAGTATAAATTCACTATAGTTCATGCAACTTTGCTTGCTTTAAGGAAAGGAGTCATGAAAGAGCAACGCAAGTCTTATATTAAAGATGAAGTAATACAAATTCGCAAAATTCCCAAATCAATATACATGAAATAAAATATAGCACATTTTCCCATCGTGTAAGCTAAAGCCAGCAGTTATCGTTCTGAAGTATCATTTTTTAACAAACAATTCAGCAAGGGAAACTATTTACATGGGAAGATGGTCTTACTGAATTATTGTTGCAATTCTCCATGACAAGTGAAAGTGAATTTCTTTGAGTAGGCATCATACATATTAAAAACAATTAAAGAGTTAGCAGTTATTATGACTTTTTACGGCTTAAAATATCTATAAAAAAATATTGAGAATGAATGACAAACCTAAAAACCTTAAGATTTATAAAAATGAATGTATATAAAATAGGGAACTAGATATTGAAGACTTGTTCACGGATAGAGTAAACATAATTTGTGAATAAAAGCTTGTTTAATCACAGTGAACAATTGACGCGAGGCTAGTAGGAGACCCGAGACCGGTTCGATCATAGTGGCAGAGGGTCGGTTAGCCCTCCTCTAGAGCTAGGGTTGTCGTCCACTCCTAATAGCAGCAAGGATATTTTTGTCTGTTTGTTTTTATTAGGTTTAGGTCATCTATTGATAAATAAACATGTCGTTTATTGTATTATGAGTCTATGGTTCAATTGAGTTTTGTGAGGGACTGTGCCCCCTTTGCGGTTCTTGGATGGGGACAAGTCTGTACTCACAACATCAGGTGATAACAACTGCATTTCTCCGTTGTTGGTGATGGCATCCCAAGTCTCTTTCTTTCGTCAAGCCTTCAATTGGTGATTTTTACATCCCGATCGGTTGTGAGAGTAGAAAACTCTTGTAGCATGTATTTTTTATTTGATTAACGCATCTCATCTTTATTTTGGTTTTTTTTTCCCGTCTCGGATTATTTTCTTGCTTGTTCTTGTTGAATCTTCTTCAACCACCCTACTCCGATATCATTTTGCATCAGATCTAGCCAAACCTTGATTTCATCCTATGGTTACCAAAATCCTCCCAAACTTAAATCCACCAAACCATAACAAGATTCTGACCTAACCCTTAATCTCCTTTGCTGATTTTTAAAATCAACAGCCCTAAATAACTTTTCTACTCTATATTAGTTTCATACACCTTCTTTCACCTCCCAAACCCAAACCCACAAAACCATAGCAAAATATTTACCTAACTTTAATTCTCCATTGCTTATTTCAAAATCAGCAATCCTAAATAACTTTTGCACCAAAAATCCGTCTCATACACCACCTTACCTAAACTCTAGCCAAGCCCCCAAGAATAAAATGGAAGTCAAAGGCCTCCAATTCCGAGAGGTTACAGCAACTCTGCCGCCTTCAACGTGGCCGACCTGATGATATACCAAGAGGAGTCAAAAGCATGGACTGATGAGGTCAAAAGCGTTGACAGATGAGGTCAAAAGCTCCACCAACCATGGTAGATTGACGCGGAGCGGGGAGGGGCCCCAGACTGGTTCGGTCCAAGTGGAGGAGGGTAGGTTGGCCCCCTATTTAGGGCTATGGTTGTCACCTACTCCTAATAGCAGCAAAGATATTTTTGTCAGTTTACTTTTATTAGATTTAGGTCATTTATTGATTATAAATATGTAAATGTTTATTGCATTAGAGGACTTTGGTTCATTTGAGTTTTGTGAGGCTTGTGTTTCATTTGCAGTTCTCGGACGGGGAGGAGTCTATATCCACGGTGTTAGGTGGTCACAATTGGACCCCTCTGTTGTTAGCAGTGACTTCTCGGGTCTCCTTCATAGATCCTTCGGACGGTGATTTTTGTATCATCATCAGCTAAGAGATTAGGAACCTTTTGCATCGTGTATCTTTTATTTGATTAGTGAATCTAGTTATTTTTTTCCTGCCTTAGATTACTTTCTTGGTCGTTCTTGTTGAATTTCGACCGACAATAGCATTTCAGACTAATGACACATCTTTAATAGCAAAGGAACAAGTTTAAAACTATAATTATCTATCAAATAAAGAGCCAAAATAGTCCTCCGACTATTTATATGGGGTCATTTTACTTCCAAAATTTATAAATGTGTTAAATTCAATCTATAATTTTAAATGGGGGTTGAAATAATCCTCCATAGGGGCTATTTCAGCCCATATTAAAATAATATCGGGACTAAATTGATGCTTTTATTGACTCTCGGGCTAAAATGATCCGATGTAAACAGTCAGGGGACAATTTTAGTACATCACTCATTATCTAGTAAAAGGATTCAAACTTTAAGAAGAAGAAGCAAAGCGCACCTGATGGTCTCCAAAGGAGCCAAAACAGCTTTAGTCATGGCACCAGCTAATGCACCGCTGAGGAACTCTCCTACTTCTCTACTTCTAACAAAATTCTGCAACAAAAAATAAATACATGATGAATTATTAGGAGGAAAAAACAATTCTCAGCAGTGAATACTTGCATTTGACAATTCTGAACAAAAAAACGAGTCATTTTAAGCTTTTGAAGTTTGGCTGACATTTGTTCTTTCAATCAGTCATTTGCATTATTTGGGATTAGGGGGAAGTGGAATGTGGAGTTGAGGGTTAAGGGTGGAACAGTATCTTGCAGCCAAAAGAAAGAGAACCAAAGGAAACTGTCCCTGCCATGAAGAACTATATGTAGACTAATAACATACAAAGCCTCCATTTGCCAGATTATCCATCCAATTAATAACGAAATATTTGTTCCGAACCAGTTCCCATGATATTCATTGGACAACAATAGAGAACATGTTCATAGAATCGTTATAAGAAGAAGAAGACGATTAAACACGAACCCTCAGGACTAGGCCAACGTCAGGCAGCCGCAGTTGGACAGCCGCGGGGGAAGCAGCGGCACCCTTGACGACCTCTATCTCTTTGCTCATCGCCATCTCCTCCCCTAATGCATCATCCTGCACCCAGAACACCTTTCGCTTCGACGAATCTGGTTCAAACCCCATGTATCAGCTATCCCAATTTCTATTTTTAGAAACAATCACATGATTCTGACACAGAATGATCAGAAACATGAAGAAAGCTCAAATACAACATGACAATATTTGGCATTTTCGTTGTTTCTTTCTTGCTTGGTAAAAGTATTGCACCTTCTTCAACCCTTCAAGATAGTCACGACTCTCCGCGTCCTCTCTCTCTCTCCTATATTATATAACAAAGCATATATTTGTCGCTTCCTCTGGCGCGCTTGTCCTGCCCTTCTGGGTCCTCGCCTTCAAGTGGGAATTTTGAACGCAGAAATCCTCTGCAAGTGCCATTAGAAGGGGACCGACAGGAAGATTCGTGACATTCGTCCCCGATGGAGCGAACCCTAAAGCAACCTCTTTCATGGCCTCCAGTTTGACCTTCCCTGTTGCCCTCGTACAGCGGATTACAACACTGCCCTACAATCAATTCAACTTCTCTACATTAACTACAGTGATATGAGCTGGACTTTATTTATTTATGAAAGACAATAGCCTTATCTACTTTGTTGAATAAAGTTAAATTTTAATATTATTTTTTGTTTAGGTATTTACATGTATTTCATTTAACTCCTATGTATTTATATATCTAACATTTTAACTTATTTATATATCTAACATTTTAACTTTGCATGTTATATTTATACCACATAAAATTTTTAAATCATTAGTGTTGTAATTTGTGAATGAACAAATGTACTTAGTGAACAGTTCAAAATCAACTAGATTAATATTTGATCATATTTGTGAAAATAATAATTGTTAAATCCAATTTTTTCCTTTGAGGCATGCCCAATGATCGGAATGGTAGGGATCTTGAGAGAGAAAAAAAAAGAGACTTAAAAGTGACAACAAATAAAATGATACGAATAAACTTTTCTCGTAAAGGCTACCTAGGGTACCACTAGGCTCTTTGTCCCCTTTTATATATCAAAAATAGGAGTTACATTATAAGAAGAGAGAGTTCTCCCTACATGAGTGGTTGGTCAGAGATAAATTTTCGTCATCTCTCACAAATCTCGATGTATTGCACGGGTCTGGAGGTAGTTTTTTGAATGAGAAATGTTCAAATTTCGATTAAAAGTGATCAAGAACTCCAGTTTCAACCAACTTATATTCAAACTGACTGGCTCGACAAAACGGACCCAACAGTATAAATATCAACCCAATTCGAGTTGAGGCAATCCCACATCAAGCCATTTAACTGTTTCTGAAAACTTTTCAAACATAATTGCAAGGTCAAACAAATTTCAAATATAAAATGCTTAAAGTTAAATCAAGTTTCTCATCGAGACAAATGTAACAAGCCCAACATAGCTAAATTTCAACATCATTAAGCAACCAAATGTCCATCAAACATCGTTCAATCAAAGGGATCTCTCTGGACAGTCCGATCAAGAGTGTTTTAGATTTATGTCTAAATTGTAATTTGGACTCTATAAATAGAGTCTCAAACCCCTTATGAAAGGGAACCTGGACCCGAGAGCACTCATGTTCAAAGTCTGCAGAAGAGAGAGTTGCGACCCTGCATTATGCATTATAGATCCGACCAACTCCGCTTGCTACTGCCTCCTCTGCCCTTCTTCATCGTTGCTTCTTCTAGTAGTCTCCTCAAATTCCAACTGCCATCGTCACCCCCTCCGCCTCAAGCCACCGCTCCATTTGACCAACTCTGACGGTCGCCACAGCTGCTTTTGGTTGCCTCCTCTTTTAGTTGACGCATTTTCTGGTTGATGCCGCTTCTATTGGTTGTCACTTGTGTCAGTCGCTGCCACCGCCTCGAACCACTGCCTCTTCC
Source organism: Phalaenopsis equestris (assembly GCF_001263595.1). Lineage (NCBI taxonomy): Eukaryota > Viridiplantae > Streptophyta > Magnoliopsida > Asparagales > Orchidaceae > Phalaenopsis > Phalaenopsis equestris. Next base: position 168,922 of record NW_018164715.1, on the reverse strand, counting down.
AACAACCGTCGCCTCCTTCGATTAACTTCGACCACCACCGCTGCCTCTAGTCACCTTCGACCATCGGCACCTCTGGCCAACTCCTGTGCAATGATACACCACGTTGACGGTGTAATTGTGTGCTCTAAATACAATGTAACGACCCCTCCCGAAGATTATGTAACAAAGCACCCCCAATAAGATGACTTTCTTCAGAGTCCTAAAACTCCCTAGTTACAACTCCCAACTTTGATCCATGTAGCCTACAAACGTTGCCTCCTCACACTATTACAACCTACATGACCAATAATGACCTAGGAGATAACCAGCTCCTACAACTCTTGACTCTGACCCCCGTAGCCTATGAGCATAGTAACAACTCACCACTATAGGCTATGCGACCAATAATGACCTACATTATCCCAACTTTTGCAACTCCCGATTTCAGCCTCAACGACCTACGAACGTCGTCACAGCTCACCACTACCATCTATGTGACCAACAACGACCTATGTGGTCCTCGACTCCTACACCTGAATCCGGCCCCCATGGCCTACGGCGTCATCACAGCTCACCACTACGTCATATGTGGCCAACAACGACTCACGCAGACCCCTATTCCTGTAACTCCCGACTGGCCCCCGTGGCCTTCAGATGTCGTCACAGCTCACTAATGTGGCTTATGTGACCAACAATGGTCTATGTGGTCCTCAGCTTCTACGGCTTCCGATTCCAACCCCCGTGGTATATGAACGTCGTCATAATTCACCACTACGACCTATGTGACCAAAAACAATCTATGTGGTTCCTAGCTTGTGTAACTCCATCCTTTGGACCCCGCGACCTACGAATGTCATCACAACTCATCACTATGGCCTACATGGCCAACTACCGCCTACAAGGTTCATACCTCGTGCAACTCCTAACTTCAACCCCCGCGGCTTACGGACATTGTTACAACTCGTCATTACGGCCTACGCGGTTCATAGCTCGTACCACTTTTAAATTCGGTCCTCGTGGCTTACAAACATTATCACAGTTTACCACAATAATTCATGCAACTAACTACAACCAACGTAGCTTAGAACTCCTCCAATTTTCTATTACTACCTCAATGATCAACTGACGCTTTTGAAATGACCATCTGCAGCTCACATGAGCAAGTATTATCATGAAGACCGATTATTGTGTATAAGCCAAAATTGGTGTTACGACCACCATCTATAATATTTACAACACACTATTGTCTCAATGACAACCAACTACGACCCTTGTAGCCTACTTTCATCAAGAATGACAATTCATTATAACTAGACTGCGACTACGATCGACAAATAACTATTGTACATTTACAATGACTTTCTTTTAACTTCATCTTCCCTAATTTAGGAGAAGTGTGAATCCATGTACACAAAATTACACAGTGAATCATTTTAACTCGGCAAGGCCCTGTAGGTTTTTTTTTCTTTTTTAGGATTTTCAGCTTAAAAATTTTTGGTGTAGTTATTGGTTGCTTACTTCTATCTGTGTGTGTGTTGGATTTTTGTGCAATACTATATAACTCATTACTAGGCTGTCGTGAATTTTCTAGCACGCATCAATGAGAAAAGTCAAGAGAGAATAGTCTCTTTTTTACACGTTATGGGCTTCCTATTCATAGTAGAAAATAAAGCCAAGTATAAAATTACATGTTTGGTATACTTTAATGGAAAAGTTACTGATTATTATTATATTATTATCAATACCCTGGTTTAATAGGGATGCTATGGGTATTTATGACGTCTTTTATGGTTTTTGCTTCAATATGGGAGTTGCATGTCATTAATGAGCCTTTTTATATTCATAATTTATTTTTTGCACATTTTTGCCCTTTATCTTTTGATCTGAGCTGTTGGCTTGTCTCGAGAATTGTGCAGATCATTTTTTTTTGTACATATTAAGTTTCACAGTTTTTTTGTTCCTTAATAGCGACATCTGCGTATTGTATAACAGAACTTAAAAGAAAAAAATGCAATAACATGACTCACTAATGATGCTCCCTGTTTAGGCATTTTTCGTGCTCTGTTACGACATCTTTTGAGCTATATTGATGGCTCGGAAGCATTTTTCTATGAATCAACACTTTGCTCAGTGTTGTATTGACTGCTTGTCGGTGTTGACTAGCGACCTGGCTATGGGGGAAATCGTCGGTCGTGATATCATCCAGCTCAAGTCTTAGCCTTTGTCCATCTTATTTTATAAGTCATACCGTCTTTTGATCTCTTATCTTGGAGTCTTTTGTTTTCTCGTCCTTTGGGGATTTTTTTTTACTCGCCCCAGAGAGGCGTTTTTATTTGTTTGACCTATCGGAGAGCCTTTTGTTTGCTCGCCAATAAGAGATTTTTTTTTTCTTTTGCTCGCCATAGGAGGGAGTTTTTTGTTTGTTCACTGCGAATGAGAATCTTTTGCTTGCTCCCCTCAATGAGTTTTTTGTTTGTTCATCTGCGTATTGCGAATGAGAATCTTGAGAATCTTTTGCTTGCTCCCCTCAATGAGTTTTTCTTTTTTTTTCACCCCCCTAAGCGCAATTTTTTGTTTGCTAGCTCTGGAAGGGGGCCATTTGTTTGTTCGTCCCCGACTGAGTCTATTTTTTATTTTTGGCTAGCACCAAAGGGGAGTTTTTTGTTTGCTCGTCCTTTAAGAAAGTCTTTTGGCTTTAACGTCTTGTTCACCCACTTAAAACTGAATACATATCAAATTTTTTATTTTGCTTCAAAAATAAATATTCATTCAAAATTTTAAATTATTTAATTAAGATAAGCAAGTTGAGTACAAATCAAATATGATCATTAAAACAATTAACCATGCAAATATGAACATACATTGAAAGTTCATCTCAAGCTCAAACAAAATATAAAAAAAATTTATAATTCGACCAAATTCAACAATTAATACTTGACTTGACTTGACTCAGATCGAGTGCAGTCCTACATATCATGTAAAAAATCTCATTATTTTTATACTTAAGAAATGAAATATTTTTCATGTACCTATAACTGACATGCAAGTAAAAGATTAAAGTTTAGATGTTAGATGCATTAATACATAAAATTTTAAATCTTTTTATTTTTTTAATTAATTATTAATTTATTTTAAAGATATTTTCTTATTGCAATGTTAATGATATTTTCACATATCAATTTGATATTAGCACAAAATGGACGGCAGATAAAACATCGATGTCTTATATTTAAATTTGATCCAATCATCGATTGATTGTTGATATTGGAGTCTAACTTAAATGAACAGATTGATAAATCAACAGATGTTTAGATAATAAATAATTAAAATTAAATGATTATATATATGATTATACATATATATATAT
>NW_018164715.1:147126-164503 GCF_001263595.1 Phalaenopsis equestris | reverse complement strand
AATAGAAACTGGTTACATAAGTGTAATTGATAGTTGCAATAGAGGTAGTCAATCACAAATGTCATAGTGAAAAATTATTGTATTAATTGAACACATAGTTCATAGTTGGTAGCAACAAGAGCGTTAGTCGACCATAGGAGCTATAGTGAGAAGCTACAGATATAAACTGACCACATTGGATGTAACTGATCACGCAGAGCGTAGTTGTAGTGGCATGAATTAATCATAGAGACTTATGGGTTGTAATTGGTCACATAAATCGTAGCTGGTAATTGAAGTTGTATTAGTTCACCACAGAGGTTGTAGTTGGAAGTTATAGTGACAGTCAGTCACATAGGTTGTGTGGTTGATCACAAAAAATGTGGTTGGTAGTTGTAGTATCGTTAGTTGCTCACAGAGTTTGTAGTTGAAAGTTGTAGTAGCAATTAGTTGTATAAGTCATAGTTAGTCATGTGGGTCATAGTTTATGCTATGTCGATTTGTGACAACAATCATTCTCTTAGGTCTACTATTTTACACTAGAGATAGTACTTGTCGGTATACGATGTATAAAAATTTTCAAAACTTCGAAGAAAGTCGTACTTTGAATATGACGGTCACAAGCAAATGTCATTGGAAGTTAGCGTTGAGTCTTCAATACAATGTTATTTGCAAAACTTTATTCGAAATATGTCGTTACAAAATACTCAAGATAAGTCATTGCACCATATAATTTACCGTTGAAGGCGAGAAATGTTGGTTCTCGAAGATGGCTGGCAACTATGAATGTCATAAGTTATGACTATGAACGTCATAAGTTATCATACTTTTTAACATACAAGAAAAAACTTTAACATCCCAAAGTACTTCATTAAATGACCCACATATTTCTAATATATAAATTCAGAATTTAAATGCTTAATTTTCACACAATCATGTAATATTAAAATTGTTAAATTCTTATTTGTAAGAAGCTCTATTTGGTTATAAATGTGCATTATTTATATATCAATTGATGTCTAAAAAATGAGGTGTACTTGCCGCTTGAAATATTTTTTTTATTGGCCCCACCTATAAAGAGACAAATGACATGCCCATCTTCCCCCATAAATTTGTCTCCTGTTTTAATTTATTTTTTAACAATTATTTTTATATTATATTTTATCTTATTTCATTATTTTAAAATGTTTGTTATATTATTATTATTATTTTATTTTTATTAAAAAAGAGGAATGTGGCCAATTAGTGCTGGCCATTTTAGATATAAAGTTTATTAATATACTAAATTAGTCTAGTGCTGGCCATTTTAGATATAAAGTTTATTAATATGCTAAATTAGTCCTCATACTATTTTAATCATTGCTAAAATAGTCCTCGCTACGAACTATTTCAATCCACATTAAGAAAATTTGGGAATAAATTGACGCATTATAAACTCTGTAATTAAAATGTCCCTACAAAGAATTTGGAGACAATTTTGATATTTTTCTCCATTATCATTATCTAACATGGTTTTACTTGATTTATCTTATTTAACATTTTATTATTTTATTTAATTGTATATTATTTAATTTATTTTTATTTTACGTTATTATTATTTATTTCATTTTATATTATATTATGTATTATTATTATTATGTTTTTTTTCTTATTCTTTCTTTATTGTTTACCTTTTTCATCACTATTACCTTTTTATCATTTATTATTCATTACATTATTATTATTATTATCCTTTATTTATTATTTATTATCTTCATTAATATTATGTGTTTTTATTATATATTTTCTTATTTTATATTGTTTACTTATTTATTATTATTGCCTTTTCATCTTTTATTATTTATTACGGTATTATTATTATTTAGTTATATTTAGTATTTATAAATCTTATTAATATTATTATTTTATATCAATTCCAATAAAATTCAACGATTTACTATAAAATTTTCACTCTGTGATTCCTTCAGTTCAATCAGCCATCATCTAAAGGAATTTAATACAGATATTTATTTTTTATGTGTGTTGGAAGATTAATAGTGATTGAATGATTATTTAACATCATGGCATTGCACGAAATTTCAGCTCACACTATGATAAATAAAGACTAACATGAGGAGACGCCTTTAATATTTACGTGAAAAACACTGGAAAGGAAAAAATTCACAATACATAACCCAGTTGAAATAATACCCGCTATAATTTTGACTTAGTGGAGATAAAATTATAAAGTTGATGTATATTGGTATTTGAACGATAATAATCGTAATGGGTTGAAGCGGTCAGGTCAATTCCTATTGAGTTGGTAGTTCGTCGTGAATGCCACAAACGATGGTTGTAAAGCCAGATTGTTATAGAGTTAGTGGTTGAAAGCCATGGTAGTTGTTGGCCACACTGGTCGTACATGGTTGCTTAAGGAGCGTCAATCGACCACGAAGGTCAAAATAATGATTGCAGGAGCAATGATCCATGCAAGTCGTAATTGGTCACATAGACCATGGTGGCGAGTTGCAATAACATATGTAGGTTGCAGTGGCCTCAGTTAGGAGTTGCATGAGTTGTGAGACGTGTAGAACATAGTAAGGAGTTGCAATAACATTTGTAGGCCACAAAGACTGAACTTAAGAATTGTGAGCCGTGTAGATTGTAGTTCGTTATATGAACCACAACAAAGAGTTATAACACTGCGTGTAAGTCATAAAGACCATAATTAGGAGTTGCATGAACTACAATAATGTTTGTCTACCACAAATATCAGAGTTGAAAGCTACATAAGCTGCGATAATGTTTGTTTACCACAGAGTTTGGAGTTAGGGACTGCATTAGTTGTGATAAATTTCATAGGCCTCAAAGGCAAAAAATGGGAGTTGCGCATTAGTTGTGATAAATTTCATAGGCCTCAAAGGCAAAAAATGGGAATTGCATGATACAGGACAATGTTTTTATGTTACAGAGATCGAAGTTCAGAGCTGCACGAGCTGTGATAATGTTTGTAGGCCGTATAGGCCAGAGCTGAGAGCTGCATGAGCTATGGATGCAGACCGTGGTTGGTAATACATGTCATAATAGTGAGTTGCAATGAGAGAGCTTAAAGAGTCTGAAGAAAGTCACATTATTCTTAGTATGACAACTGTAACCAATTATTGTGCGGTATGTTGTTACAATGAATTTCAGAAGCGTCATGCACCATATGCAGAACACATCATTGCACCATATATGGGGTGAATGTTGCACCATCTTCGAGGCATTGGTATACCATATTTGGGGTGTGTTGCTTCGTAGGATGCTTCGTTACGCTGCAAGACCAGTTGTCACCTCGCATGGTGTTTCATTGCAATGAGCAGGGGATGGCCAACTGTGGTCGGTGAGTGATGGTCGGCAATTGCATGGTGTTTCATTGCAATGAGCAGGGGATGGCCAAATGTGGTCGGTGAGTGATGGTCGGCAATTGTTGTCTATTGCAGGAGTTGGTGACATTCATCTTGCCTTTGATATAGAACACCAAACTCAACTCCTTCTCCTCTAAGTCTCAACCTAGCTCCAGTTCAAGGTTCATCTTTTCACCCCATCTACATGAATGGGTTCGAGCCCTTTTTATAGAGTCTAAGAAAAACCTTGTTGCCAATAAGATAGTAATCCATGTCTCTTTCTTGAACAATTCAGAGAGATTCTCTCAATCAAACGATATATTGTGGACAATTGAGTGTCTTAATGATATCAAAATCGAGTGAGTTTGGGCATGTTGGATTATTTTGTACAGACGCTTGATCTGACTATAAGCTTATCAAATTTGGAATACGTTTGAAATTCTAGTCGGATACCAAAACTTTAAAAAAAGATTTATAGCTCGATTTAGACATAACTTAACCCGGATTGGACCAACTTTGCATTCATTGTGGTCTTATGGTCGAACCCATCAGTTGGACTTTATGTTTGCTGAGATCATGATTCTCAATGATTTTTTATCTTTGTTTGAATAGTTTTTGCTCAAAATATGCTCCGAGATTGGTGTTGATTGTCTCAAGATTTTTGCCAATTAAGAAAATTATTGATGGTGTGTCAATTTTATTATATTAAATATGCACAGACAATTAATTATTATGAGTATTATCTATCTCAAATATAAGTTTACAATTTATATTTTAGAGAAATAACATACAAATAATAAATAGTGCAATTATAAGAGTCAATTGAATATAAATGAAGTTTATTAAGAAAACTAGACTTAGATAAACATCATATCACAACAATATGGTCATAAGAAATACAATTATTAAATAAGCACATTTCATAATAAATTTATAAGAAATAAAAGAATACGAAGAGTAACAAAAAATATCACATACATTTATCTCTTATTCAACAAATAATCACCTACCAAAAAAGAAAAAACAAGTTGTCAACCATTCTAATGATGACACATATCATCTTATTCTAATACACAATTCTCCATAAATCCCATATACAAAAAAAATCTAACCAAATAACCCATTCAATGCAATGTACATCAATTCATTAAGCATTCACAAAGATAAATTTAATATAATTTTATACTTATGATTTCTATGAAATGTTCTAATTTATGCTTTAGTGATTAATTCTAAATTATCATGAATTGTTTAATGATTTCAATATATACAAAATGTAATTTTCATGTGGCTTAATAAAATCTATGTCATCTTTCATAATATTTGATTCTTATAAGTTCTATTCAATTTTAATTATATATATATATATATATAATATATATATATTTTTTTTTATATTGTAATTTGCTTTATCTCGACAAATAGATGATTATGAATTATTTAATCTCCTTACATATTAAATAATTTATCATGGTTTTATGAAATATTGAATATGTTCTTTAAGGCTCAATTATTATAACATCTTGTCGGTTTTATTTTTCTGAAGAGGATGACATCTTTATAGATTCATACAAATTTGAAGATTTAATTATTTGAATAATTAAACGGTATCAAAAGTAATATGCTAATTCAAGGGATAGAAGTACCTCTTTAAAATGAGTTTAATTATTTCAATTAAAAAAATTTAGATATTTGCAACGGTCTGCAATTAAAATCGACAAATAATTCATCTATCTAATAAAAGACTATATAAGAATTGGATTAAATATGGGTTACGAACTTCCTATAAGGGTAAACCTTTACATTTAATTATATATTAAGCAATCAAATTTACTTAAGAAAACTCTCGATTAAGGTTGCAATTTTGTACTTAAAAATTTCCAAAGCTTAGGTTTTCGCTGTTAATTATTAGGAATTTCAAATGAGAATAACTCAAAAGTGAAACAATTATTAATGGAACCCAAATGAAGAAAAGATAGAAGAACTGAAGAATACTAAGAAACTTAGTGACATCTCAATTGTTCCATTGTTTGACTTTAGTGATTTTGAAATAAGTTTATTTGTTGTTTAATCTTCACATTTTATTTGAATGTTAGGTCTTAAATCACATTATATATGATCATGAGAAAGCCTAGGAGGCGATAATTTATGCTATAACTAGACGAACAACTTCAGAGTCATGGGACTTAATTAAGGTTCACTGATATAAATGAAACATTGGAAACCTGAGCTAAAGGAAAGAAACAACACAAACATATAAATGTCAAGGAGATATCGAGGATATTGAGAAACTCAGTGACATCTGAACTATCCCATTGTCCAGATTTATTGATTTTGAAAGAAGTTCATTTGATGTTTAATCTTGACCTTTTATTAAAGGTTAGGCTTTAAATCACATTATATATGATCATGAGAAAGCATAGGAGGTGATAATTTATGTCATGACTAAACAAACAACTTCAGAGTCATGAGATTGAATTAAGATCTATTGGAATTAGTGAAACCTTAGAAACCTGTTCAAAAGAAAAAAAGAAAGAACTAAAACATACAAATGCAATGGATCTACAACCCTGCTTGGAAAAGAATATTATCTAAACAACCCAGTCACATTTAAAATCATGCATGATCAGTCTTGTTAAATAAAAGAATGATATGTTGTTATTTTATTAGGAATAATAGGTTTTACAAATTGATTATAAAATCAAATTTTTTAAGCATGACTGTATGCATAATGTTTCATGACTAATGCAAATATATTATTGTAATTTAAATTTTAAACATTTTTATAGCTCACCAAACTCAAATATTTTATTATTATTTTGGTTAAATTTTAGTGTAGGGTAAAACAAAGCAAGCTGCCTAATAAGTTATGCAGGTCATTGTGAAAATGAATAAGAAATGAAGAGGGGTGTGCTACCCTTTGGTGCCTTATAAATGCGAGAAGGTCTAATGCTTGGTGTGTTAGATGCTTTGAAGTGGCTTTGCAAGGGCAGTCTAGACCATCACATCTTAGGGGTTTGATTCATCTTTCAACTTCTTGTGTATGAACTAGAAGGAGAACTGGGAAGTTCTCTCATGAGCCCTCAGTGTTCGAACCGTGACTCATGTACCTCGCAAGTAACATACAAAACATAATTAAGAGAAATTTGATGAGGATAAAACAATACATAAAATAAATTTAGCAATATACTTACTAAGATATGTAATATACAGGTGTTCAAGGCAGTAGCATGACTAATCATTGAAGTGAGTGATAAACATGATGAGATCTTATAATAAAAAGTGAAGATACATTTTGAAGTTCTATTTTGGTATTAGTTCCTCCAGCAGTCTCACAGGAAAATCACTAAGAAAACCTCAGGGCTACATTCTAAGCTCTACAGATAGAGGAATGTTAAATAAAACTCATAAAAAAACAAGGTCAACACATCTTATATTCCCAAAATTATAGAATAAATGTTTTACTTTTTCATAACATTCATAATAATTTCACATAGCTCGAGCTAACTAAATATCGACACATAAAATATTATAATCTCAAAATTTTCCCCATAAAAGCTATTAAGAACCATTTATATAATAGCCAAGGATTAATTCCTCAAATCGTGAAGATTAAATATAATTATATTATATTTATTTTGTTCTAAAGTATAGAAGAGAACCCAACTTATGTACTAATATATTCGAAATAAATTAAACATAACATTAGAAAATTTAATTTTAACATGTATAAATATTTTCTTACCCAACAAATTTGCTCTTAATGATAAACCTAAACTTCCCATAATAATAAAAAAAACATAAGACTTGATTGGTTTTATCATACACAAATAAAAAGGAATATGAAAATAATTAATGTGATGCCCTAGAATTATTCTTTGTAAAACACTGGGCACTCACCTTATCATGCTTCCTCGTCCAAGCAACAATATTTAACTCCATTATGCCTGGTCTCTTCCACTTGGGTCACTTGCACCTATAATATGGAAATGTGTTACCTTGTCAGATTATTTCACATACCCTTAACTTGTGAGATTCACCTCATTGGTCGTTGTAAACTTGTTTCTCTCCAATCTCATATTTAGGCTTTTGCACATAACTTCCAAGGCACTTGCTCAGTCACACCGACCATACCCACCAACCATCTCCCTCTATCTCATGTGATGCCCTAAAGCCTAAATCAGGATCAAAGCACTGATACAGTGAGGAGTCTGAGTTGAGCTGATCGAAATGAAATAACATTGTCCAAAGAAAAAAAAAAGGTTTATTACACAATATACTTTATTAAATGAACCATCAATAATTACATTTTTTCAAAATTAGCCATTTAAATTTTGAATATCATAATGTTTTAGAGTTAAGTTATATTAGACTTGTTGGATTCTTTGTTATTAAGATGTTCACTTTCAAGTGAATGTATGCAATACTAATATATCAATAGATGTCTTAAAAGTTTTAAACACACTCCATTTGATTGATTTTGGATCATCTAAACATAACTTTGATCACTACTTATGCCATGGAGTTCATCTTATTAAGCTATCAAATTTTACAATAAAATTGCTAAACTTTGAGTTTAGATGATTTTTCACTTCTAGAAAATTCCAACTCAAAAATTGAATCACTATTCATATTTACTATGATACTTTTTTTTAATGATGATAAGAGTCATCATCATTGAATTATCTAATAATTTATTTATCACACTTCTATTTTTATAATTTCTAACCACCACAACCTCTATGTACATACTATACATACTACAATAATTCAAATAAGTCGATCTAAGAAGAGCTCGAGACATCAAAACAACACAATTCAAATCATATTTGAATAATGATAGAACAATCATTGAATCTTATTCAAACTTTGATGGAACCTTAAAATTGATACATAACATAAGAATTCAATGGTTTATGCATGTAAGTGCCCCTAAATATTAATGTTTATCACAATGAGTAAGAGAAAATTATGTGATTTATATAGGGTATGCATCAATATACCTAACAAACTAACAAAATAATCTCTTCAATAGTCACCAAATGCACGCTCCCTCCGAAGTCTTTCTCGGCTTGCCTTGTTCATCTTCCCCCAAAACCCTCTTTGCATCCAAGGAGGGGTTCACAAAGAGGGCTAGGTTCGATCGATAGGGTTGTATCCAGGCCACCGTCTACGCCGAAATCCCATGGCGAAGAGGACGTGCGGCAGAAGAGAGCTACTCGATCGGTGGATGGGTATTCAAGAGGAAGACGACGAAGATGATCCGTCCCCAACAAAGCAGCGGCAGATTCGACTTGCGAAGGAGAGTTGGTAAGATTCCTTCATCCATGCTCATTTCCTAAACTTTGGATCGTTTCATTCGGTTTATATCTTCTGGTATTTGGTTTCGTTTCTCTGCGGGTTTCCCTCACAACATTATAATTATAGGGGAAATATTGGGGAAGGAGTTCTTTATACAAGTTTATATGAGTGCAAGCTACAGGACAGAATTATTTTGCATTATGAAATGAGTAGTATATATGTTTTTTTTTTGTTAGAAGAAAGTTGATTTTCCTCTTCCGACACTAATTTTAGCAGCTGTTTGGGTTCTCAACGACAGCGCCTATTTCTGCAGCGCTCTAGAATCTACATTCATGGTAATGAAGTTGTTGCTACCTGAAAAAACATAATGTGAGCGCAGCAGAAGCAGTAAAGCATCTGAATGCTTAGGTAAACTAAACTTATTAGCAAGGAATGTTCTGCTAGGACGTGCCAGCTTTTTATAAGATAGGTGCATAAAAGCAGGGATATAGAAGCTCACCTTGACCACAACCACGAAAAGAAAAGTTAATATACCAACTAAATGTTGAGGGTTATTCTAAATTTAGATTTTTATAAACAAGTAGACAATGAAACTCTTCCCATTGATGAAATTGTTCATTTTTATGCTTTGAACTTTGAATACACATCGGCTAACCATGGTGTTTTTCAGTTTGGCTTTAGATTGGGGCATTAAGTAGATAGGGAATTGGGTGCCCCCCCCCCCCCCCCCCACCCCCCCAACTTAGTGGGAACAATGCTTTGTTGTTTTTATTTGAATCGTGCTTCCACTTTAATGGTCTTCTAAATTAACGAAGTCTTTCTTCTCTTTGTCTTGAACCCTCTTTTCAGAATATCCATTTAAGCAGTTAAGTTTTATCTCTTGGGACAATCAGACCATGAGAATTCTATAACTGCATAGCAAATCAGGATTACATATTATGTTCATTCGGGCCCTTGCTTAAATTTCCTTGATGAGAGTATCATTTTGAACTTTCTTTTTGGTATTATTTCACCTAGAATATTGTTTTCATAAACTATTTAAGAGAATGAATGTTTTAGAAGTGTGAATGCAACTCCAACAGAACAATTAAGTAAGATTTAATTATTTTTTTGAAGATCTTTGTCAAGTATAAATCATGAAAAAGTAGTGCAGTATTGATTAATATATATTTTTTAACTATAACGTGGAAAGACTTGAATTAAACATGTAATCATATTCGGGTGGCAGGATTAGGAAGAATTTTGAAGTTATTTTAGTTGGTTTTTTGAAAAGAAGAATAGATCTACACTCTGGTTTGAAATATAATACACCTTTATAACATGGGGCATGATGCAAACACTTAATCCTAACTTGCGGGTTAAGCCACAAAGTCATGATCAAGTAAACCAATCTGATTTTATGGTAAAATGATTCATATTGAAACATATGTAAGAAATTTATAATCATTAGATATATGAAATGCTTAAGTTAGTGAATAAATAAATTTTCAGCAGTCTATCACTAACGGAAACTAAACCATCAAAATAATAAAAAAAATGAATGAATTACCTCATAAAAAGTCATTCTGAATCCTACACCAGAGTCTTAAAAAAGACACGCCACTGAAAAAGTAATTACGGCAAAATACTTCTTGCTGCCTAGTTTACATTTTTTTATTACCATTTATCGATCAACTTGTCATGCTCTATTAAGAGAAAATTAGCAATAAATTAATTTACTGGGTAAATGCAATTGATAACGTTGATTTATGAAAGATAAATGATAGGAAACAACATGCAACATAATCAATGAAATTTGCTCGACTAACAATGCAATATCATGACACAGTTGTAACCACCGTACCAAAACCATCTTACATGACAGATTATCATATATGGAAGCAATTCAATTTTAGTTTTTACAAAGAAGAATTTATAAAAATATATGTTGAAAATGATCTCCAATGCATTCAAATGCTAAGTCATGTACATGCATCAATCATCTATTGTTGTATTTTTAATGCATAGTTTAAAATTTTGGAATACTTTGACCATTAGGAAGATTGTCACCAATGTAATGGAGTTTAATAACCTCCTAAGGTTCCTTACTTTATGGGCTTGATTCGGCTTAGCAATCATATCATTAAGAGGTTGCTATCAAAATTCTCATCCATCAAGTATGCAAGTATATGTCATATAAATCTTTTTGCAATGAGTATTGTGCTATAACATATTGCGTATTACCCTGCGAGAAAAGTTTACATCATACTAACAGTTAGCAATGAGCAATTTTATTTTGTATCAACTAACTTAATGCATTTATAAAATAAGGTCATTTAATCATTTATTTTGAAAGGACATTGAGTTTATGTAATGATTAATAAGGTAGTGCAAATTACAATAAAGATGGTATAACAATATGAACATAAAATTTTATATAAATGTGTAAGGTATGATTGACTTTATAGAGATTGATTGAAAATCAATTAAACATGCAAGTATATTTAAAACAAAGATTAATGATACTTCCTTCAACAAGGAAAAGCACACTTATCTTCTAATAAATATATGTCATCTACCTTATGATGTATGTTACAAAAGCCCATTTAGTTGAGATCCATGGCAACAACATCATACAATGATAGACTCAAATACACTAAAGACAAAGTTTTGTAATAGTCATAACTAATTCACAAATGATTAGTTATTTGTCCCAAATTCATAAAAATGGGGAAAATAAAGTTATTGCTCATAAGATTTCCCGCTAGAGTAAGAATTTTATCCCATAACGGGCACCCACAATCTCAAGGACAAGGAAAGCTTAGTAACATGTCATACGATCTCACCTTTTGTAAGATGATACGAGTTTTGGTTTAATTTGATGGCTTTGATGGCTTTGTGTATGTTTAACTAAAAGGGTTGAGGCTTATATCTTTGGGAGGCTTATTGTATGCTTTTTATATTTCTGACTTTTGATTTAATATTTGGGATTTTTTTGCTTTTTGAGAGTTTTAGAGGGTTGAGGCTTGTACTCATCGTATTTGGTATAAATGCGGGGGTTGATTTCCATGCCTCATTTTGACCCTTTATTAGTTAAGCACGAGCCATAGTAGAGATGAATGACCTAGTTAGTTAGATTTCCTATTAACATCTAGTTTGACTTTACCAGTCTAGATCAAGTGAATGGAAAATTAGTCTTTCTAGATTGTCACAAAATATTTGGTTTACATTAAGATATTTTAATAGATTCATTAGATCCATCAATATAAAAGCGTGCATAATTTAATCTATTAAAATAGACTACATAATACTTAATAAACTTCGTAAAAAAATATACTTACAAGAAGTAATCTTTAATTTTTATTATGTATATTTTTCTTTTTAATATGCATTAAAAGTATACATCAAAATTCTAGTATGTACGAAAAAATTGGGTCTTTTGATTATAGCCCCATTTATTTATTTTTTGGCTTGAAATAGTAGGCACTATAATATCCGACGATTTGAAAGTTTACGGGGCTAAATTATTTTAAAATAAAATTTAAGCATTAAAAAAAAAGACTATAATATACTATGCTTATTATTTGATCTAATATGAGCACTATTATTCGTCAATATAGTTAGCTCAATATGATAAATTTAAGCACTAAAAATTTTTTATTGGGATTAAACATAAAAAAAATCAGCACTATAACTTATATTAGTCGATTGATGAAAAAACATGTAATATTTACAATACATTCATTAAATTTTCCTTGTGGAGAAAGATTTCTCAGCTTCCTAAAACAAAGAAGAAAATGAATTAGCAAAAATTGGAGAATAATAAATCTTGCACGAATTCGTTTCCTTTTAACACCTAGTGCTTGGTGTTGGCGAGGACCTTATGTTGAATCCAATATTTGGTGTCGCAAACGTCGACTATTGACCAAGGAGAAGACGAACTTGAGGTTTGAGTCCTGATAAACGAATGGGAGGTAGAGAGGAAGAAGAAATGTTAGGCGCACTACAAAATGATGCATTGTAGAGAAGAAAAGGGAGATTGAGAGAGATAGAGAGGCGGTGAAAATAAGTAGGGCTTAAGGTATTATAGATTGCGGTTGTTGTGTGGTTTGCCAAAATAGGGAATGGGAGTGGGTACTGAACTACAACGTATTAACTCGAGCTGGCCGACATGACAACAAGTTGAGTCAGTAATTGATTAAACTCGAACTTGATTATGTAACCAGCTAGAATTCTGGCTTGAGATCGAGATTGAGCTTGAGCTCGATGCTCAATGAGCTTGGCTCGTGAGCTTGTTATCGAGTTGAGCTCGAGTCAACTCGTGAGCCGACTTGACTTGCACCTCTAGTTGATGGAATCAAAGTGGGCACCATTGTTTTAGTTCTATTTAGCTTGTTTAAGTAGTTAGTTTATCTCTTTCATTAATTATTGCATTAGAGAATCATTTTGATCTTGATTTTGATTTCGGAGATCATTATAATGAAATCTAAAGCTTCATGAAGTTTAACACAATTTTTTCAAATTTATTCAAAGAATACCTGAGCAATTTATATTTTCGACCGATGCTTGGGTATTTTAAGTAACTAAAAGTTTTTTTTTCTAATATGATAATTTGCATGATTTTTCCTCAAGATTTGACATTTTTTATTTCGGTATTTTTATCAATCAACTTTTAGATCTTTGGTAACATTTTACAGTTTAATATACCTTTTCCACGTCTTAACTACAAAAAAAAAAGAAGAATTTAGAAAGGGACCTTAAAAAACGAAGATAATTTTTCAGTACATTCATACTTTTTTACATTCTAAAACTTTGTAAGTGTTACTATCATCTGACATTGAGCAACAATTTCGCTGTTCTTAAGAATATTTTTCTATTTTGCTCGCAGGTTCTCGGATTGTTATAAATTTTTAACCAATTTACCAAAAGAAAGTCATATATGGTGTGGCTTTTCAGATTTAATGGGACCCCTTTTGGAGACTTTTCATAATTACTTCAGTGACAAGAGCGGCGATTCACCTTTGAAACATATATGGAAGCGGGTTTCTGTGGAATTGGGGCAGTGCATGCAGTGTATATTCCAGCATCATATGGCTCAAGAATCTTATAATGTTGAGTATGATGCGGATGCTGTTGGCCCGCTTCTGAAAGTGTTACGTAGACTTGATGAAGAAAGGGTTGCAGAACATATAGAAAAGATAAATGCAAGCATGAAACATGGAGAATATGATACTGACTCTTATAGCGTTGAAGTTATTAGCATAATGTTTGAAGTAAGTTGTCGGGCTTAGCTTATTTGTTATTTTTATTATTCTAAATTTATTAGTGACGGGAGTTTTAGAAATAATAATCAGTAGAGTTCTTGAGCAAGCTGACTGCCCCTCCATTTATATTTCATCCATAACAATTTTTCTTAAAATTATGAATTCTGTTTGCATTTTCTGAAAGTGTGTATTGAATAGATTGGATGATAAAAATCTGAACTTTATGAGTAGAAAGATAAAATTCCATCGAAAAGCCTTGTGACGATCAACCATCTTCCTTCAGAACTAATTTGGTGGTTTACCTGTTGCAGGTTTTGACATATCCATTGCTTCTAGAAGACCAGTCTTTGGTTAATGAGTTCCAAAATTTTCTCGAGAAAATTGACAGCTATCATGATGTTACTTTAGCTGGCAGTCAACAATATATGGTAAGTTTATTGTCTGAAATTTTCTTTACTTAATTGCAATTTGTTGCTGACTTTCTTTTCTTCTTTTTTTGAGGGTGTCTATGCTCTGCTCTTTCTTAAAAGTGGAAGGGCTAGATCAATTGGCTTTCGCCTTGCTGGAAGTTTGGGAAAGTTGAGGTAATGTTTTCTTGAATTTTGTTTTATTTTTCTTTTGAGTATCAATTAAAAAAGCTGTGTATTTGTGACTTTCTTCAACAATGATTCACTGTGGTTTCTTAGTATCCTTGTTTTTAATTATAATGATTGCAACTTCCTTTTCTTTACCATCTCGGAGATGATTGTGTGTTTACGAAATATGTCATTGCAGTATTTTTATGTACTGTTGCAATAAAAATATTTATCATCTTCCATACCATCAATTCTCTACTTCCTGTTTTTGACATGCATCTTTTAACTATGAACATAGTGAAGGATCCCTTCAGCTGTTTTATATGGTTGAATGCAAATTAGCTTACACAATCCAAATACATGGGCATAACAATGTTTAGGAGAGTGCCCCATGCTTGTTTCATGAGCTTTCAGGTAAGTGTTCTGTAACCGCAGAGGACACTTGATTGATAAAAAAAATTGCAGTAGAAACTGCATAAACCTAGAATTGTTTGGGCATATTAGTTTGGAATAAAATAGCTCTAATTATCTCAAGAAGATATCTACTTTTTCTTTCAACCATTTTATTTTGGATGAGGTACCAACACACGATGACTATTAAAACATCCCGTTTTGTGTCATGTATGTTTGAAAAGGTGTAGAAAAATATTCTTTAGTGTTGTCACTTTTCGGAATCTTAACAGAAACATTGAATTGAATTTTAATATCAGCGCAAATGAATTGAAAGTGTGATCGAACGTGACAAGATATCAAAATCCATTAAATAAAACAAGATAAGTTCTTATGCATGAAAATGAAAAAACTCAAAATTATGACTAAGTCTTTAATTAATTTTGGAAACAAAAGACAAATGATGATGTTTAGTAATTTGACATAACTTGCAATCTAAAGATTACAATTGCTGCAATTAGGATATCAATTTTTTAGCATGGGTTGAAATGGATGCCATAATCGATAATGAACCTCAAACAAAGATAAGGTGTCAGATCAGGCTATGGCTCTAGCACCCCCCCTCGGCCCCCCCCAAACACACACACATGCAACGATTTCTTATCCTTTAGCAATAATCTTCTTTGTGATAAAATTCTGAAAAAGTGAGTGGTCTGGAAAGCATAAGATGTAACATTAGAGGTAGATCTATCTACTTAGGTGACGAAAAAAATATATCTTTGAAAGTGAAAAAAGATATGGATTATCAGTCCTTTGATTTATGGTACTAACAAAGCATAAGATGTAACATTAGAGGTAGATCTATCTGCTTAGGTGACGAAAAAATATATTTTTGAAAGTGAAAAAAGATATGGATTATCAGTCCTCTGATTTATGGTACTAAAATGGTACTAACATCAGTGATCAATCGTGTGAAAGAGGAAATAAGACAAGTATCATTGTTTCCTGACTTTGAGAGACCTCATTAATATTGATCATGTGAGCTGCCTGTGATTACAAACCCTTTTGATTGTTTTTGAGCAGCTTCTGACACATTTTCTTCGTATGATCATGTTTATGGCAGTAACAACAAACTACTCTCAAACCTTGATTTTTAGAAGTTGTAGTTTCACTTTCATAATTGCTCTAAGACTGAGGTTTACTATTGCGCCGCGCAGCAGAAGCCGAACCAAACAGCGCCTTACTATTATCTGTATTTTTTTGGCTAGCAAGAGCACTAGGTTGCTGTACGGATCAAACTTGAGAACTCAGAGTAATCCATAATACTTTAGTACAGGCTTTTCTCAGTGTAGTAATTCCATGGTCAGATAAATCTTTGATTCGACACTTCCATACTGAGGATTGAGGTTAACTAGAAAACTTGTAATAGCCATTTGTTCTCTTTGAGCCTGTCGAATTCGGACATCAATATTGAAGGGCAATAGTGCATTCAACTCTTCATAAATACGTTTAAAGCGCATGTGATACGTATTAAGAGATTGATGTTGTTGTTAGCTTAGTAGAACTCCTAGCGTACATCAAAGTTTCAAGAAATATTTTTTCTCCCACAAAGTATAAATGCCAGTTTCTCCATCGCGTCTTTAACACAATCACACTGAATAATATGACTGATTGATCAAGTTCGATAGAATTCCGTATTTGTATCAACAACTTGACAACAACTCTCATCCATTCAGAATAATTTGAATCGATCTCAACTTGAGTTTTATCAATGAGGTGATTTTCTTGAGAAATATTTCTTAGGTGAAAGTCTCATAGTTTTATTCCAATAAAAATAATTTACACCATTTAACTTTTTATCCGTAATTTTAGCCACCGATGAAACCAAACTTGTCACAACATATTTATGTTTTACAACCATGATTATCAACGAATATTCAAGGAGATTGAGTCACCTTATTCCACTCATGGAGTCCTCAATGCAATGGTATGCATGAGCCGAAGGGCGAAATGAACTCCAGAGAAGAACAATGTTGTGCCATAGGAGACAACTGACTCGATGAACGCTGAAGACAAATAAAAAGAGCTAATGAAGCTGAAGAAGGCGAACTAAGCAGTCGAACAAAATAACCGACAAATCCAATGAACCTTGAAGTTGATGAAGCCTAGTGATGCAGACTACACCGATCAAGAGGAAGGTGAATTTGCCGAACGAGCAATTGAAGAAGTTGAGCTGAGCAGACGAAATTGACAACGCCGTCGAAGCCTAGTGATGCAAAAAAAGTCGAAGTCGAAGCCGATAGGCACAAATGGAGCAGCCAAAGACAAGTGACGCAATGGAGCAACCGAAGACAAGTGAAGCAAACGAATTAGAGTGATGCAGATGAACCTGAACAATGAACGATGCCCTAATCCAATTTCATGATGAAGACGAAGTTGAACAAATTGTGCGGGGCTCTGATACCATGCAAAGAAAAACTTCCTTTCTTCTTATTCTCGTTAGAGACATTTGACATAAATATAT
>NW_018164715.1:143218-144677 GCF_001263595.1 Phalaenopsis equestris | reverse complement strand
CGGCTGGCGTCGTCTCTCTTCCTCTGTCGCACTACCCGACAGACAGTTCCTACTCGGCTTGTGTCTCTCACCCGCAGTCGACGACTCGCTGCTCTACTACCTTCGAAGTTTTGCTCGCCTATTTCCAGCGGCTCCCCTAGCTGCTTTTGAGATGACATCCACAATCCGGTCCTATGCCACTGCATTTGCCAGCGACATTCCTATTCCTACTCATGCTCCTCTTTTAGGTCCAGAGTCTGAGTTTCATATTGGGAAGCCTGCTCTTATTCTCACAGAGATTGAAAGCAGTACTCTCGCGTCCTCCTGACGTTTTGCTCTAGTGGGGAAATTTCTGTATGGTCACCCAAAACTGGAGAGCATTTGGAAATATTTTGAGGTTATGAAGCTATTGAGCAGTTGGAATATTGGTTTACTTGACGATCGGCACATACTGATTCAGTTATCTCATGATATCGCTTACACTCGCATCTTTTATCAAGATCGACATCCGAAATATGAAAATTCTGAAGTGGACTGTTGGTTTCGACCCAAAATCGGAGTTCCCTATCATTCCAGTTTCAATAAAATTTTCGATGTTAAAATTACATCTGTTCAACTTTGAAATTCTCTACTCGTTAGCAACTCCTTACGATAAGCCTCTCATGATTGATAGTCCTACGCTTGCTGTCACCAGACCCTCTGTGACTTGTGTGTTAGTTGAGAGGGATATCACTCAACCAGATTCGGATGAGGTGTGAATTGGAACCACTCACAAAGAGTATTGACAAAATGTTGAAATCGAATCACACCCTCCTTATTGCTCTCATTGGAGTATGTTTGGCCACAACTATACTATTTGCTATCGTTTGCATCCTCATATAAGACCGAATATCGCTAAAGAACAACCACCTATTATCCGTGTTGAGAAGATGCAATCCGATCCTCTTCCCAACGCCGCAGTTCCTGAAGAAGAACAACATACTACAACTACAAATCCAGTTGTGCTTATACCACCCACTGTTATTGAAGATGACTCACATAAATGTCAAGAAGCACGAGATGACTCTTTTGATCCAATAACAGATCAACCGATACAACATGTAGTTGCTTCTAATGTTCAACAATCTGCACATCTCCAACACACTTTAGAACAAGATCAGGTGAGCCAATCTTCGGAAGAGGAATGACAGGTCTATTCTAGGAGAAAGTAAAAGAATGGAGCCCGACTCCAACTCGGGAACATATTGGATGGTACATTGGGTACTACTGGGAATGACAATCATTTTACCAACTTATTAGTTTTCTCCTTCCCTAGAACCAGAGACAAAGGCAAAACCAAATTGGGTTGATCTCTAGCCACCTGATACTACGTATTTCGTCATTTCAAGGCTTTTTCTTTATGTATTTAATGTACTTTTCTGTATTTTCTAGTTGTAGAACCTCTTGTGGTTTTGGTGCGGGCAGGGTGCCATGTTTGGGG
>NW_018164715.1:138977-141330 GCF_001263595.1 Phalaenopsis equestris | reverse complement strand
TATATATATATATATTAAGCTTAAATCGTCACAACTTGTTCGATCTTGTTGTTTTGTGCCTTTTATTTCATAGGAATGGTGCATGTTTGAATCTCACCCTACATTTTTTTTAATTAATATAAACGAGCTAATATCTGACCAAACACGAACAAGATTCTAAAAAAATGTTAATTGAGCCGAACACAAATACACTATTTTTGAGCAATTTTTAACATGAGCTAATTTCAAACATAATTAAAAAAGAGCCAAGCCTGAGCTCTCTCAAGCTCGACTCGTTTACAACCCTATTATGGAGGATTCGACTTATTATATAGAAAAGAATAGATAGTATTCTTAGATTTATTTTCTCAATTATTATAAACTTTCAAGGAAACTATGATTATATTCCAAAAGATAAAAACATTTACAATCCTGTCAATAGATTTGCATCCATAATTAACATAAGAATTTCTATGGTATAATATTAATTTATATTTGGCTAATATTTTCAATCAAATTGTTGTAGGCTTTTCAAGAATTTTGATTTTTTCACAAATAACAGATGTTGTTATGACGCACGGCCTTGGTAAATCTGTTTTCGATATGAAGAGTTGTTGAGATGAGAGGAAGAACAAATAATAAAATTACCCAAGGTTTTGTGAATTGAGTGACAATCAACCTTAACGAGTTTTGTACATTCATGATAAACATAAATGTCAAGTGTAGATATGAATGACCTTATTGTGAGAAATTACCAATTTAAGACTGAAGTCTAGGAAGTCAAATAATCTTTAAACATGCAAAAAACCTAGCATCTAATTCAAACCCAATTGATGATTTTGATACGTTTGGTTGCTTTTTTTTACTCTTCAATGGCTTCCAAGAGTTATCAAGAAACATGCTCTAACTTGTGATTGCTCGTTAGGTATCAGGGCGCTCAACCTAATCAACATTACTATATGCCATGTGGTGAAGAGAAGAACACCATTTTGAAAGAACAAATAATGTCTTGATGTCCAAATAAAATATCAAATAATTTGACAAACGACAAATAAATTTAAATAAGAAGGCTGCATAAATTGACTTGCTAAATTTCAAAAGAAATTTCATATCTAATAATTATCAAATTGTTTAAGTTGCGTACCAATTGTTGAAAAAACGTAAGATCAGAGAGGCCGCCTTCCTTACTCTGATATTTTGTGTTTGCATCTAATGAGGTATCTATAGAGGAAACATGTTTGAGGCTAATCAAAATATTAAGATTTTATGTGCACTCCTTTTGGTTTCAGAAATCCTAGAGTGATTAGTGAGAACTATCAAAATTAAGCATTGAGGGCACCATTATTCTTCATATGAAATATGGTCTGAAGCTGTTTTTGCAGATAGCTACTTATATTCAAATATGTTAAAATAATAATGATATCATCAACGTAAATTAGAAGAGAACAATACGACTAGATGTCTTGTAAAGAAATAATGATGACTCGTGCTGGCACTATTTAGAGGAGAGAGGAAGGTGGGTCAATTGAAATTTATCAAAGCATTCACATGATGGTTTTTTCAATCTATATAAGGAGCGCTTTAGGCTGCATACTTCTGGAGGAGAAGAGGTGAAAGCACCAAGCAGAAGAATTATGTAGATCTTCTCATTGAGACATAAAAAAAAAAAGTATTTTTAACATCAATTTGGTGGAGTAGCCATTCTCGCGAAACATTAATTTAGATAACCATTCTTACTGTAGTGATTTTTTCTACAGGTGCAAAAGTTTTTTCATAGGTAGTCATATTTTCTTTTTTTGTTACCCAGGACAATTAAACATTGCTTTATAGTGATCCAAATTATCATTAAAGCGAAGCTTGATCAACTGAATCGATTTGCAGCCAAATGAATTCAACATTTGGAGGAAAATTAACAATCTCCCATGTAAAGTAATCTTTAAGAGCTCAAAGCTCTTCATTCATATCCTCCATTTTATGATCATTTTTATTAACCAGTAAATACACAAAGGAATGTGAATCAAGGATAGTATAGACCAAAGGCCATACCAGTTTGGAGGATGAAAGATTTTGGAAGATCATTATAGAGTAGTTGGGAAATTCTCGCTAGTAGGCTTTAAGTGACGAATCAATTTGCTTAGGCTCAGATGATGAGTTAAGTTTTGTAAGAGATATATTTGGATGCTTTCTTTCACATAGAAATCCATTTTTGAATTACTTAAAAATAGAATTTAATTGATTAAAAATTGGAAGAATATATATATCTCTGTTAAAGGCTCAACATGTACGATGAAAAAAAATGGTGTTCAAAGAATAGGAAGTGATATTCAGGACAGAATCTCTTGGAGCATGAATTAAAAAAATAAAAATTGCCTTT
>NW_018164715.1:137618-138877 GCF_001263595.1 Phalaenopsis equestris | reverse complement strand
ATAATAGTCTGGGGACTATTTTGGCACTTTGCTCCAATTTTATTTCTCTAAATGATATTTTGGTCCCTTAAAGTAATTTATTTTTAATTACTAAAATTGTCATCACAAGCTATATTATTCTTTCTTCAAGAACTAGATGAGATGCAATAGAATTTATAAAATATGTGCATTTGAGGATTAATTGAATAGACATTAGATGAGAAATCAATGATTGCATAAGGCGCTCAACGCTTCTGTTGGGAAGAAAATGAGGTTTACTTTATATTTTTAGTTAGTGTTACAAATTATGCAAAAGCTAGCTTTATTTATTGAGCTCTTATAAGTGTTTACTAAGCTTTTGAATTAACATTTAGGAGTACGGATTGAGTAATCTATTCACATCTAAGATGTATTTTTAGTATTTGTGGATATGCATCCATTATAGAGATTGAGTATGGATTTGTGGTAGGTGAGCAGGTGGAAGACAGCAGTTAGAAAATATTAGGTAGAGAATAATTTATGGATTTAATTTTTCATGCGTTCCTTGTGCAGTTGCATATGGCCCATTATGGTGTTGCGAGAAGCACTTGGAGATGTGATAAAGCACAATTGAGAGTGTTTAAAAGAGGAGAGGTGGAGAAATATGTGCATGTTTTGGGGTGTTTTTTTTTTTTGTTGTGAGTCTTTCTCTCTTTTTGTCCTTGTATATCGGCTTTTTTGTGAGGCGAAGAAGAGAGTTTGGGATTAGATTGACGAAAAGGAGGATAGCTGTGACATTAGATTGCTACCCTCACTATTTGGACAAAATTGTTTTCACAATTTCCTTGTTCTCATCTAGAGCTGGGCTATAAAAAAATCTCGTTTGTTGAGTACAACTTGTGTTTGACTCGTTAAGTAGCTTGTGTTCGAATCATTCGTTAAGTGAGCTGAACATGAATAAATTTTTTATGCTCGAATTATAAACCAGCCGAACACGAACAATCTTTTAATCGATTATGTTCTATTCGTTTTAGCTTGAAATAAATGATATATATATATATATATATATATGTATATATATATATATGCGAATATCAAAGGCGTCGACAGCGGCATCGGTGTCTGCTCGCTCCTTGGCGATTCCCGGCGGTGATTCATTGATTTCTCATTTCTCTCCGTCGTCTCCCGTTGTCTCCCGCGATGAAGTTTCACGCTCTCGCAGACGTCCACCAGTCGACGAGCCACGACACGCGCACTCACCTGCTCTCGACCACGCTCGCAACTCTCGTACTCCACGACGC
>NW_018164715.1:129088-135434 GCF_001263595.1 Phalaenopsis equestris | reverse complement strand
AGTATAATATCGATGCAGATCTGGTTGATACTCATCATATCCACAAGTGTAGTATAATATCGATGCAGATCTGGTTGATACTCATATCCACAGCTGTTGCAAAGAATGTTTGTCTGTATTTCGTTCAAGGAGGCAAGTCATCCCTGGTTGTCCAATTTTTTTCTGATTGAACTGGGGAAGTGGCTTGCTTGTAAGATAATTGACCACAAAAAAGCTGCAAGCTACACTTCTTTCTTTTTATTAATTTTTTTTGGGTACATGCTTTTCTAATATGAAGGCGGTACTTATGCATTTATGCTAAGCATATCGTTGTTTTGACAGAAATTTCTCTCATTGTTAATGTCATTTAATACAACAGTTTTTTTTTAACTCAATAATTTAAAGTTGAACTGCTGCAGTTTTGACAAGTTCGCAGTGACTCTTTTTCATTATTGTGAGTGATGTTACTTTTATTTGATGATATACTTTCCAATCTATTTGTTACTTCTATCCACAGCTGCTTTTTACATTGGCAATTCAACATGCCTTTTTGTTATGCTTCGTTTTTTTTATTATTTTATTTTTATGTTAATGTCATTGTTTTTTAGGAGTGCAGCAGATCTGGATCCTTTGCAGCCTCTTTTAAAGAAATACATTTGCTTTTTGGGGACTGAGGTTCCTCCGTTAACCATGGATAATTCAAGGCCAAGAGTACAACTTGAGCGGACAACTGTTTGGATTGGAGTGAAAGCTCTGTATGTACACTAAGGATCAAAGTCTGCCTTAGTTTTTCTTGCTGTAGAGTAGCCTTAGTTTTTCTTTCTGTAGGGTAGTCTTTTCATGGCAAATACTTGCTGTAATCAATTCTATGTAAAAGGCTACTTGTTTTGTGCAATCTTTCTGAACCCACTCCTTTGTTCTTTTTATCATTTTTTTGTTTTTTGTAATACGTTGCTCTTAAGATAGGCTTGGATTTCTTGAGGCCCCTGCATATGAGGAAGGGATATTAGAGAGATACCCTGTTTTCCTGAGCATCGTTCTTAACCATGTCAGTGGTGACACACTGGATTTTTCCTATGCTGTTGCTTGTTTGAGGATATCATTTGAAATTCTTGGTGGGTTTTCTGTTGGTGTATTCTGTCATAGGAAGTCTATACATTTAATATCTTAATTCTTTTCAATTGTGCTCTACTTGTAGGTAGTAAACTTTGGCTGAGGACTGCATTGTCACCCAGCGTGATGCGTAACACTCTATTGGGTCAATGTTTTCATTCCAGAAACGAGAAAAGCCACAAGGAAATTTTTGACCTTTTCCTCCCATTTTTGCAGGCAAGCCAGCTAATCTTATTATTTAGTTGATGTTTTTCGGCAAGTGATGTTTTCTAGGCTTTACCAGCTTCTCTCTGCAAACTATGCATAATTTGTGGTTTCAATTGTGCATTTTATAGTCTCTTGAAGCCCACCAGGATGGCGAGCATGAAAAACAGAGAAGGAATTTACTGTATTTTCTTTTGCATCAAGTAACCCAGAGTAGCAATTTCAGTGACCTGATGAGAAAGAATGCTCGCAAGGTTTGCTTTTGCAGTTTTTCAATAATTTAGTTGATTGTTTCCGCAACCCAGAGTAGCAATTTCAGTGACCTGATGAGAAAAAATGCTCGCAAGGTTTGCTTTTTCAATAATTTAGTTGATTGTTTCCGTTTAGGTCAAGTATGTTATGAGTTTTGCCGTGGGCTTGATTCATACTAGTCTTTGCCAAATTAAATACTTTTTTTTATCGTTGCTTATGTATTTTTTTCATATTAATCTTTTATCTTTTGGTTATGTTTTTTCATATTAATCGTTTATCTTTTGGTTATGTTTTTTTCAGATAGCACTTTTAATTGTACATCGCGGATACAAAATGGATCCTCCAAGTCCACCTTTTGAATGTGCACATATGTGGTACGTAGTTAACAAGTGTATGCTCCATTTATATGCTTTGTTTTGATTTTTTTCTACAGATATGCATTTCACTTTGATGCAGTATATTACTTCATTTTAGAATATCTATTGGCAATGTCAGTCCATACATATCTTGTAGTTTGGCTTGTTTTTTCATAGTTCCACCTTGCATTTTGTATTGTTTTGTAGTTAATTTGCTTAAAATATTAAAGGAGCTTATTTCTCGAAGTGGTAAGCAATGTTTTGTTTGTTCTACAATTTTTGGTTTTTGCCTTTACTATGGTACATTGTGATTTAATTCTTACTATCATTACCATCAGCTTTATCATCATTTCATATATAATTGATAAAAAAGTTTATCCTTTTTTCACATTTGAGTATGCGTTTTAAGGAGCTTACTTGTCAAAGAGATAACAATGTTTTGTTTATTCTACATTTTTTTGTTTTTGCTTTTACTATGCTACTATGTGATTTGATTTTCTTATCATCATCATCATCAGCCTTATCATCATTTCATTTATAATTGATAAAGTAGTTTCTCCCCTTTTCACATTTGAATGTGCGTTCTAATGTTTTAATTACTGAAAGAGTTGAAGCGAAGAAATAGATGATATGCCACTATTTTTTTTATATAGCATATGATTGCTAGATTGAATTGCCATATTATGTTTCTTTGATCGGTTGTTTTCTACAGATTTTCCATTTATTTTGATCATTGTACTTTGTTTCTGATAATTATGTGGTCTATTTTTCCTTAAGTTCAATAGTATTTAATTGTTTGGAGAGGATTGGCCTCATGTAATGGTTGGATTGCTTCCATTGTGATTTGAATTTTGTAGGTTTGATCAACATGATTAGCCACTTTACACTGCATAGTTTGGACTGTGTTTGTCTACCCTTCCCCACATCCTGCATTATTGTGGTCTCATTCACTGGGCGTACCTCGTATGCTCTGCCATTTGCATTTGAATCGAATTCTGGCCTGCGTGGGGTGGCTCATCGTTATTTTACTTTTGTTGTTAAAAGCTACTTTTCTAATTTCAAACTACAATTTTTATTATGCTTTCTCAAAAGAGGCTATTATATGACACATTTTTAAAAACAATGTGAAAATTCTATCATCTGAATGGTTACTGTTTTTTTTAAACTATTTTTCCTTCTACAAAGCTAGTAAAAAAACTATCCAAAGTGAAGCTTTAATAAATTAATGATGATCATGCGTGAAACTCTGTTCACATGTAGGCTAATACTGCATAATATCAGAGATGATAAATAATAGATTAAAATCACTATTATTAATTAATAATTAATGATTTATTAATGTAGTGGTTATTAGGAAGATAACTAGTATATTGCCCATCAACAATCCTATATTTGTGTAGCAATATTATTTAGGTGAAAACGCTCAAAGTAGTTTATCTATTTTTAGTAAACTGTACAAAATTGATTCTTTTTAGTCCTCTTAAATTAACAATTATAATTTATGAAAGTGAGAGGTAAGTTCTGTCAGAAGTTGTAGGGGATGCTTGTTTTAGGAAATCTGAAAATTTATAATTATTTTTCAAAATTAAAAGAAAAGTTATTAAACATTTTAGAAAAAATTGATCTAACTTGGAAAAATTTTTGATAATGTCAAGAAAAAATATCGAATAAAGAGAAACATTAATGTTTTGGAATGAATAATTTTAGCTAAATTTATTTCATCGGTGTAAAAACTTTTTAATATTTTGCAACAAAATATATGAATCCATTGGAAGCAAGTTGGACATATGGTGCGTTTGGGGCAGTTTATTGCTGCATTTGGCGTTTTGAAAATGCCAAAATTATGTTTGGTTCGAGCGTTTAGCGGGCGGTTTAAAAGCTCCCTTTACATTTTATTAAAAGAAGCGGGTTTCGGGATTGACCACGCTTCCCGTTTCGATGGACTGTATTTCAGCAGCAAATCCCTCCCATGTGTTTGGTTCGAGCGTTTAGCGGGCGGTTTAAAAGCGCCCTTTACTTTTTATTAAAAGAAGCGGGTCTCGGGATTGACCACGCTTCCCGTTTCGATGGACTGTATTTCAGCAGCAAATCCCTCCCATGCCTTCTCCTTCTCGTGCGACCGCGCTAGTCCCCGTATTCCCCACACGTCATGGTCTTCCTTCTACTCCTCTTCCTTATGACCAAAAGAAGTGGATCTTTCGACGAGATCTACCTAGGTGAAATCTTCTTCAATTGTTTGCTATTCTTTCTGGGCCAATCGTCGTTGCCGGCCTTCTTATTTGTTTCTTTTTTTTTTTTTGGTTTCATCATTCGCTTGTTGGCTCTTTCGAGATCATCACTGTCAAGATCGTGAGTATACATTATACATCCGTTGCTTTCTTCTCTGAGCGGCTTGTTGGCTCTTTCGAGATCATCACTGTCAAGATTGTGAGTATACATCCGTTGCTTTCTTCTCTGAGCGTTGGTTTATATTTTTGTTTTCTACTTCTGATTTGATTTACCTGCATGAATTAATTTATTAAGCTCTTATTCGGTCCCCTTTTTGTTCCCGCTACCTTCTAGAACTGGTGCTGCTGTTAATTTATTTTGGGAAATAGATTTTGGTGTGTTTATCTAGGAAGCTTGGTTAATTTTTTTCCTAAATTCGTTTGTGTGTGTGTCGGTTTGTTTCAAGTATTTGGTTTGTTGTTGATATAAATTGTGATCCCACTGCTTTTCTTAGGCTCTTTTGGTCGCTTGAAGTTTGAAAACGTGATTTGAATGACAATGAAATTTGTTAAATCTATCAAAGGTTGGATGATATGTGAATACATAAGAATTGTGTGGTATGTTCGTAAATGCTCCTTTTGTTTATTGTCATTTCTTGAATAGTGCTTGTTTAGATGGCTAATGATTGAAAGTACTTCTAATTTCATATGCATGGGTGGTTTTCCAAATACAAAATGATGTGGTTTGGATGGGAGGACAATGCCCATGTTTTTGACTTGCTTGGTCCTAGTCTTGAGCATTTGTTTGTCTATTATGGAAGGAAATTTTCTTTGAAAACAATCTTGATGTTAGTTGATCAGATGGTAAAGAATCTGATGTGTTTACTATGCCAGTTTTTATTTTGGAACTTGTAACATGGCTCATTTCTTATCAACTCTTACTTTTGTAAGACTAGTTTTCAAGCATAGGAGCATGCAGTTTGGTTCATTGCAGCTTGGAGAGCTAGATATTGCGGGTTCTCTATGGTTTTGCTAATGTCCTTATGCTTGCTTCTAGGAATGCCAAAATGTGCGTTAGATTAGGTTTCAATTCTAGTATAAGCTGGCCCAACATATTTGTTTCAATAAGCTTGGCATATTTCATTAAGAATGGCGCACGACTATTAAAAAAGTTGCAAATTAGTTGTTTGTCCACAAACCAAATAGCTAAACAACTTATTCAGAACAAGAGAAAAATGATCATTTATCCATAAACAACTACAAATCAGTTATTTTTCAAACGCACAAACCAAACAGCTAGCCGGTAGCCAGCTTATCAAGATAAGCTGCTGATCAACAACTTATCAGTAAAAATTTGTTGATCTGGATAAGCTGGATAAGTTGGATAAGCTGGATAAGCTGCGACTGCCCCAAAAAGACCCATAAATTTTTTGCAAAATAAAATGACCCGCAAACTTGAGCTCCTTCTCTTGGGCCGACTGCTTCCTTTCATCTGCGATAGGTAAGGAATGGAGTAACATAAGGTAGGAAAATGTAAAAATATCCAAAAAAAACTTTAAATTCCTTTTAGGCATCAAATTTTACACATTTTTTTGTTATTTTTTAATTCAGGACTATATGGGATCATAATTTGTTTTGAATGACTAAAATAGAGACTAAATAGTTTGGGGATGATATAGCCACATACAAATAGTTTGGGATCTTTTTTTTTTATTTTTTTCTCAGTCTATATTTAAATAGATATCATATGCATTCAATATTAATTATTATTGTTGAGACATATTAAAAATTGATACTAAACCATTTTGTTTAATGAAGCTTTTGATTTATTTTGATTAGATATTTGTATGAACTTTTCTAAAAAAAATCAATGATGCCTTTTAATGAATTTTGTTGTCATATTTTAATATTATAAAGTTCAATAACAAAATTACTCAACCTCATCTTTCTTGCCGCACAGAGACATGCTAATTACCTATCATTTTCTCATTGTTTTCATGCAATTGTCATTTTTGTTTTGTTTCTTTTAGGTGTTGTTTGGTTTGCTGAAAATTAAGTACAAGATAAAACGTTTGCACAGTACTGTTATTACAATGTATTTGAAATACTTTATGGTTGGTTGGTTCACTGTAAAATAAATGCAAGACTTTATATTTTTTTATTTGGTTTGAAGTAAATTGAAAATAATGTAAGATTTTATTTGGGTAGCGATGGCGGCAGCTGCGGCTTGCGGCG
>NW_018164715.1:109988-128988 GCF_001263595.1 Phalaenopsis equestris | reverse complement strand
TGAAAACAATCGAAATTTTAGCAAATTTTGTTTTCTATGTTACTTTTTTTTATATTTTTAAGAGGGAACGTGCTGAATGGATTTGTTCATCCCCTTTCTTTAAATTGTCTTAATAATAAACTCATGAGAACTTTAGCTGCAAAATTACCACAAAATATATGTCATAGTCATTCTTTCACAAAACTTGTGGCTTGCATTCATTGAAAAATTTATTGGAACAAAGTTGGTGTTGGGCTTTATTTTCAAATAATAGATGAGACATTAGATAAGACATTAACCCGAGGTTCCTAGTTAAATTTTTAAATAACATATGATACATTAGATAAGACATTACCCAAAGATTTCATTTTCATTTTGTAAGGGTTCTTAAGACTTAGGGTTCGAGGTTTTCACATACGCGCAAGCCTCTATGGTTCATTATCTCTCTTGATAACGATATAACTTTTGATTAAGACTAATCATTAAGGCGCTGATTGTTCATCATTTAGTATCAATGGTTTAAGTTTAAATTATAGAAATTTATCACTTTGAGCTTAGAGCTGATGTTCGGATGAATGATGATAAATTTGATCACGATCCCATGATTATATCGTTCCACATTGTCATGCTCTCTGGTTTATTGAGTCAAATGACCTAATTAAGGGTGTGTTTGGGGCAACTATAGCTTATAAATAAGCTGCTGCGAATAAGCTGGCTGAATGTTTACTTTTGGCAGTTTGAAAACAACTGTGTGTCAGCTGTTTCTGGACAAATGACTATTCTACCCCTGTGTAGTAATGTTGTTTGTAATAGAACTGTCATAACACTATATTTGATACTCGAGAAACAAAAATCCACCATAGAATAATACAAAAAATAATATATACACTTCACTTAACAGTGAATATCATGATTACTAAAATAAAGAAAACAACTATTAAAATAATATCATGATTACTAAAATAAAGAAAATAATTATTAAAATAATATCATGATTACTAAAATAAAGAAAATAATTATTAAAATAATATCATGATTACTAAAATAAAGAAAACACTATTAAAATAACATTTAATAATATATAATATTATTTTTAAAATGCAGACAACATATGTCACAAGTTAAATCGTCCTCCAGGGATACTATCCATTTCTGATCACTCTATCCTATCCCTTTCTGATCCCTCTCGGCGGTGGAGTCTGCCATACTGTTTGTCCACCGGAAGAAGTTACACTTCTTCATGATTTTCCGCGAATTCCTGTAGAACTATCTCCCGTAACTGCGGCTGACGCGACTTCAGCAAGAAAATATGAAGTCTACAATGATTCAACAATCCTCGAGAGGTCTCAGAAATTCTAGAGCTCATCTTTCTTAAATGCTTTAAAAGATAATTCATTAGTCATAACACAAGTAGAAATTAATAAAAGAAGTAATTAATTAGAGTTTTGTGCAGATGTGAGGTCTCAAAGAACTCAGTATACCAACAAACAAACTGTCTCATGTAATACCAAACTCGTGCGTGTTACATATGCAGATCACCAAAAAATATCATACAAAAGATATTCAAAAACTGCACCACCGAAAAGAAGAGAGGAACTTGACTGTCTTCATTAGAATTTCACATGTGACACTAACCTACAACGACTAACAGACCATCCAGAAGAACCCATAAGGTTAAACGTTTCATGATGGTCCTCTCAAACCCACCAAGAACAACAAATGAAATGCAAACGAAAAAAAAAACACTTACAAATAGCGTAAAAAGCCTAAATAATCAATATCAAATAAAGAAGGAAATAAATATGAACCAAATAAAATACAAATACTTTTTAATAAAATACAAATAATAATATAATGAATATATCAATCACTCTTCTACTATCGCATTCGTAATTTATTCCATCAACTACTATCTGATTCGTAATTTGTTCCCTCAATCATCTCGCTTGTACCTTCCTCGCCTTCCTCATCTTTGGAACAGGTGGTGGAAGCATCATTCTCAAGTTATGACAAAGAATATTCATTACGAAATATCTCGGCAAGTACATGTTCATGATCCTTATTCGCCCTACGAAAGTCGATTTTCTGCGGGAAGGATGTCACTGAATGTAATTGTGGAGCGTTATTGAGAGCCATTGTGACAATCACAATCTACATCTATTTGCGAAACAGGTAAGATGACATATTGTGAAGTATAACCTATTTCTTCTTCTAACCACAAAAAATCCTCTCAATGACACCGCATCACTTAACAGTGAATATCATGATTACTAAAATAAAGAAAATAATTATTAAAATAATATCATGATTACTAAAATAAAGAAAACACTATTAAAATAACATTTAATAATATATAATATTATTTTTAAAATGCAGACAACATATGTCACAAGTTAAATCGTCCTCCAGGGATACTATCCATTTCTGATCACTCTCGGCGGTGGAGTCTGCCATACTGTTTGTCCACCGGAAGAAGTTACACTTCTTCATGATTTTCCGCGAATTCCTGTAGAACTATCTCCCGTAACTGCGGCTGACGCGACTTCAGCAAGAAAATATGAAGTCTACAATGATTCAACAATCCTCGAGAGGTCTCAGAAATTCTAGAGCTCATCTTTCTTAAATGCTTTAAAAGACAATTCATTAGTCATAACACAAGTAGAAATTAATAAAAGAAGTAATTAATTAGAGTTTTGTGCAGATGTGAGGTCTCAAAGAACTCAGTATACCAACAAACAAACTGTCTCATGTAATACCAAACTCGTGCGTGTTACATATGCAGATCACCAAAAAATATCATACAAAAGATATTCAAAAACTGCACCACCGAAAAGAAGAGAGGAACTTGACTGTCTTCATTAGAATTTCACATGTGACACTAACCTACAACGACTAACAGACCATCCAGAAGAACCCATAAGGTTAAACGTTTCATGATGGTCCTCTCAAACCCACCAAGAACAACAAATGAAATGCAAACGAAAAAAAAAACACTTACAAATAGCGTAAAAAGCCTAAATAATCAATATCAAATAAAGAAGGAAATAAATATGAACCAAATAAAATACAAATAATTTTTAATAAAATACAAATAATAATATAATGAATATATCAATCACTCTTCTACTATCGCATTCGTAATTTATTCCATCAACTACTATCACATTCGTAATCTGTTCCCTCAACTCAGTCATCTCGCTTGCACCTTCCTCATCTTTGGAACAGGTGGTGGAAGCATCATTCTCAAGTTATGACAAAGAATATTCATTACGAAATATCTCGGCAAGTACATGTTCATGATCCTTATTTGCCCTACGAAAGTCGATGTTGCTGCGGGAAGGATGTCGCTGAATGTAATTGTGGAGCGTCATTGTGACAATCACAATCTGCACTTGTTTGAGAAACAGGTATGATGTCATATGCGAAGTATAACCTATTTCTTCTTCTAACCACAAAAAATCCTCAATGACACCGCATAAGAAGAAATGTCTTTTTTTTACCTCGTGTTACATTGTTTGCTCGCTCAAAGTCAGATATTTAGACTCTTATATTAGAATAAGGCTTAAGATACCCTCGCTGCAACGGAAATCCAACATCAACCAAGACATTTTTATCAGATATGTATTGCATGATTAGTATTGAGGGAAAAGTGAATTACGAGAGTAGCTAAGTCTCAAGCGTACCTATGAGAGGATGTGGGAAGTTATATATGTTATTCCGTGTTGCAGCTTTAAAAATTCTACTATCATGTGAACAACCCTCCCAACCGTCCATGACAAAAATGAAACACATTTTGAAGTCACATATGATCATGACATTCTGCATCGAGACCCGCAACGACCGATGAATGTGATCTTC
This sequence comes from Phalaenopsis equestris, assembly GCF_001263595.1. Lineage (NCBI taxonomy): Eukaryota > Viridiplantae > Streptophyta > Magnoliopsida > Asparagales > Orchidaceae > Phalaenopsis > Phalaenopsis equestris. Next base: position 125,151 of record NW_018164715.1, on the reverse strand, counting down.
TCATTTTTTTGAACACGTGCATCAACGTGTGTTCCATCAATTACTCTAATAAATTCTGGAAAGATAACGATGAGTTACATAATAATGTTATTTTTTTTGAAAACCGAATATAATAAATTTCAGACAATGTCTTAAAGAATGACATATAACGTGCATCATGTGAAATCTCTGTGGGGGTCCATTCGAACGTAGGATCTGTTGGTTTTTTGACTTATGAAGAAAAACTGACAAGTGCTTTCAATCCAACTAAGAACTATCTGCAAATTATTTCAGAAGAGTGTTGAAATCGCTTCATTGCTCCTCACATTGATCATTCCGCGATAATATGTAGAGGGTTATCACTAATTTCTCTTGCGAAGTCGTTCCGGAAGAGTCATGAAGTCTATGATTTCTATGTAGTTTCTCCATCAGATCGTTGAATACCACTTGTGTCATGTAGAACATATTGCTAAATCTTGTTGGTTGGCCCGCAAGCAACTCCGAGCGCTATATGTACGAGTTATAATATTCGTACATCAAACATGCAACATCTGCAACTCTCATTCTGCGTCTTTCTGTGTTTGCATCCATGTAGGTCAGTATCGTACCGCCTAAAACAGAAGCATCAATAAATTAGCTACAATTATATAATGTTACAAACAACTCAATAAACATATAAGCATTAATGAATAAGCCATGTTTGAAGCAGTTCAAATATCCAAAACAATATGAAAAACAATGAACAAATATGTCCCATGATTTCTATGTAGTTTCTCCATCAGATTGTTGAATACCACTTGTGTCATGTAGAACATATTGCTAAATCTCGTTGGTTGGCCCGCAAGCAACTCCCCAATCCCTTTGTCCCCAACATATGAGAATGTCAGTAAGAGGAGCACTCAATGTACGAGTTATAATATTCGTACTTCAAACATGTAGCATCTGCAACTCTCCTTTTGCGTCTTTCTCTGTTTGCATCCATGTAGGTCTGTATCGGACCGCCTAAAGCAGCAACATCAATAAAGTAGCTACAATCATATAATGTTACGAACAACACATATAAGCATTAATGAATAAGCCATGTTTGAAGCAGTTCAAATATCCAAAACAATATGAAAAACAATGAGTGAATATGTCCCATGCGATTGTAAATAAAATAAGTCTCTCAAATGTTCCTGCGATCATGAAAATATCATAAGTACGCGACTCTATGGTCATCTGACATCTTGAAGAAAAAATCTCTCTAGGACTAATCGTCAAGCAACTCTATCGCAAACAAGTACAACGGCGAATCCTAAAAAAATTATGTAGTTGCATTTTGAATTAGCAGACCCTGTTTGATAGAAGTTGATTGAGATGTGCGGGGTTCGGTGCTGCATAAAGCCACCAGCTGTGATATCTGGTTTCTAAGAAAAGCGACTCACCTTTTTTTATTCTCAATCTGCAGACGCTTAGAACAACATGTAGACTCAAGTTCATGGAGACCCGGGCTTGGGACTTGGGTGGAATAACCCGATTGGCGGCTCCCATGTTTTCGGGGGTGCCACCAAACCCCGTCTCACTGGGGCACATACATTGTTGCTATACAATCCAATTTCTCCACCTCAGGATCGATTCCATTGAATTTAATTTTTTTTTGCACCAGACACCGCATACAAATTCATAGAACATCTACTTCAATTTAAAAACAAAATGAAAATTGACTTAATTATGGGATATTTCAAAAATGTTTACTGCAAGTTTTTCTGCCCACCACTAATGGGAAGCATTGATCGTTCGCTTCACTGGATCTCGCCCTAAGCACGTTGATCATCGTTTCAATTCCTTCCAAGTTTTTCAATTTTTTTTGAGCCGATCCCGTTTGTTTTTTAATTGCATCTTACCGTACTCTTTGCATTACCACCACTGTTAAAAATAGGTTGTAGATTTATTTCTAGATCAATCTTCTTGAGGTAAATGTCACAATATCATTTTTGTTTCTCCACACATTCACACCTCCATACACAACCACACAACACACCATCACATCCAACACCCCGCCACTCCACGACAACAACTCCACACACAACCACACCACACAACATCACACACACCACCCCACTACTCCACAACACCACATCCACACGCCACACCACCACACACATCACCACACCTCCGCACCACCACACCTACACACCTCCACACCTCCACACCTCCACACACAACCACTTCACACACCATCAAACACACCGCCCTACCACTTCACCCCACCATATCCACACACCCCACCACCCCACACCCCATCACACCTCCACACACCCCACACACCCCATCACACCTGCAGCAGCCGAAGCCGACCCCCTATTAGGCCTCCTCTTCTCAAATTTTCAGTTAAATATCAAATTCTCACTCAAATCAAACAACAAATTCCAATTGAAACATCAAAACCGAAACATCAACAACTAAAACCGCCACAATTATGAATGTAAAAATTTCAAAAACCCAAAAAATCTTAAAAAATTGTGCTACACAGAAAACACTATTTACCCATTAAGTAAATCCACCAAGAAACTCTTTAAAAACCAATACGGCTAACAGAGCAAATCTACCAAGAAAAGTTAAGAGATAGAGGATACTGAAACAAGTAACAAACATCTGGAAACCCTCCTCACAGTTGTCGGGTAGCAAAGAGAAAGAAGACGAGCAAATGCAGGATGAGGACGAGCGGGGCACAAGAGAAAACTTGAGAGCTCTGGAGCGGGTTAGGATAGAAGACGCGAAGCTAGGTGGAAGGATATCGCGAAGTCAGGGGGTGTGGGGCATTTAGTAATAATTTCGCGAAGGAATACGGGCCGCGGGGTCGAACCTGCTGCACACATTTTATTTAAACATCTCGCACCGTAGGAGGGTGGATGGAGTTTTCTTTTTGCTATTAGATGCTATACTTCCATTTGAATATTTTTTTAGATTGTTATGATTTGAAAACTTAATTTTATAACCTTTTTGGTTGATATTCACAATCAATACTAGTATTATTAAGGATTTAAATAAGTTGGAATATTGTCAGCTTTGTCCCGTTTACGTAGGCTTGGACTTATAACCTAAATCAGTCGAGTTTATTTAAATATTTTTTTGAGCTTAATTTTAAAATAGACAATCTAGTTGAGATTCACAATCAATATGGTCATCATCTGGGAGTTTGCTTGAAATTATTATATTTGTAATTAAGTACTGATATTTTAAAAATAGATCCCCTATTTGAGATTTAAATTCAAAATGGTCATCATTGGAGATTTTGAAAGTTCTTATAATTGTAATTTCGATTCAACATTGTCATTTGAATGTTGTTAGGGCATTATTTCTATCACCTTTAATCCTTGTAAGGAGGATCTAACTGGTCAGGGCTATCGAGAGTATCAGACTAACTAGGATGAGATTTACGATCCTGTTCTGATTTAGCATAAATTTATACTAACCCCGCACACCAGTCTCAAGCTGAGTGTTTGAACATTTAGCATAGTTATCGGATCACATGCAGGTGTTTTAAAGTTGTTAATTTAGACTAATTTTAGGGAACATTACATGTATATTTGAGTCATTGGATGCGTGCAAAGTTTCCTTCTAGACGCTCTAAGAACATACCTTTTTTTAGCTAGCGCATATTTATTTTGGATCCGGTGGCATGTTTTATGTTTTAAAAGAATATTCTAATTTAGACTCCAGGCTAGATGTCATTTCAGCTTTTCAACTTTTCTTGGGCTGCGGGATTCTCTTTTATGTCTTATTCTATTCAGGTGAGCCCAAATGACCTTTTTTCGTCTATGAATAAGTGGGTCTTTTAGTTTATTTTCATTCTATTTAAAATCTAATTTTTTGTGCATTTTTGTGATGTTTGATTGAAAGAAGTTATAGTCGCCTTCTGAGAGTGAAGTTCCAAGTCCTCTTAAAGTTCCTTTTGTTTCTTAAATTTTTGTATTTTTTTTCATTATTTTATTTTTTTCATGCTTGCTCAAATTTTTAGAGGTTTCATTTAGATTCTATTTATTTTCTATTTAAATTCTATTTAGGTGTTCTAGTCAATGCATAATCTGGTAGCCTCCCGACATCGTCACTGCATAGGGGGTTGCATTGGGGAGTAATATGCCTTTCCAGTCACCTACAAGGCATGAATAGTAAGTGCTTTGCAATACCACGGTGGTGACTTTTAAAATACCCGCTTAGAAGAAGTTCATATGCCTCAAGATACATCCCTGAGAATTACAGGATTTCCCCGCCGCATTGGGTACTTATTATATAGAGATGGATAGCAAGATGGCAAGATATCTGGGTAAGTAGGTAGGTAGGTGTGACTGCAGGGTTGGTGGTAGGAGTTGAGAGCAGTAGGGCTGATGCCCGAGTGACCACCAAGGGGAAGGCGGATTGGATAGATAATTAGTTTATCATTGCTATTATATATTAATTTTTTGTTTTGAACTTTCTGATTGGACAAAATGTGTGGTGGAGGTACAGGAGGAGTATTGGTGGCGCCGAATCTATAGTGGGCTTTGGCAAGCTTTGGATAAAAAAGGTTGTGTTTTAAGAGCTATTCATATGCACGGATTCCTGTTTTTTTATTTTTAATTATATGCGCTAGGATTTATCATTTTAACTTGACTGTTTCTATTTCGGCTTGCATTGCATTGTGGCATACCATGTGGGTTAATAGTAGACTGCTAATTGAACTGGGTATCCTAGTTAGAATACTTATGTTATTGTGTGGGCAAACTCCTCTATGCATGGAATGTCTTCTGCTCTTGCTTCATATGAACGAAACAGACCTTCATTTATTGATATATAAATGTGTTCTCTGTAAATAAGATTGACTTATTTTTGTTTGCAGGGGGCCAACTTTGGTGAATTCTTTGAAGAATTTTTCTTTGCATAGTTCTCTGCGGCAACCGGCGTTTGATCTTATTACAACAATTATAATTTCCGACACTTCTGCTCTGATATCTCTTCAGCAGAGGAGTTGCGCTCTGCATAGAAGTAAATTCAGTACCCATGGTTATTTCATTGATGAGGAAGATGAGCTCATTTTATCTGAAGATACGGAAGAAAAGGATAACACTTGCTGGACTGAATTTAACATGTTGAGCAAGCTCGCTTCATCTGAATGCACTTGTTGGTCATGCGTTCCAATGTTATGGATTGATTCTTTGATTGATGTGGGCCCTGCAACTCTCCCTATAACATTTTCAAAGGCTCTTTTCTGGGCTTTGTCACGTTTATCTGTGCTGGAATTGAACTTTAGTTTGGATATGTCACTCTCAACTCGGGACTGGTTGTCCATATATGCAAGTGAGATCTCTTCATCATTTGGGTGGCAGATTCCAACTGGTTTTGATGACGGCGGGGAAGGGAAGGAGTCGAGAAACTCCATCAGGGCATCATCTATGTGCATTCCATTGTTAAGGACATTGAAGAGGTTTTGAGTGTTTTCATGATAATAATGTTCTCCATCATAATTTATCATTTTTTGAATTATGTTATTTGTGAAATCGAGCTTTTTGTAATCCCATGTCGTGCATTTGCGGATAACAAGTATGATTCTTCAGGTTGTCTTATTTGTTGAGTAACATAAGATCTTTTTTCTTTCATCATTTGAAATAGTTTTTTGGAATCATCTTTAGGCTTTCTGCTGAATTCATCTTGCAACTGGAAAAACTTGAACTTCAAAAACAATGGACATGGGAACCAAAAATGGCTGAGAGCTTGATACTTACGCTTGCAAACCATGATGATGTGCGATTCTGATTGTTCTATAATTTCAAAATTTCTTTTTTTTTTGACGAATATTGTTTTAACTAAAAAATTAAAATGCAAAGAAATTGCATGAAATTTGTAATCTCATTTTATTTGTTAACCTGGCATCATGACATAATTATAACACATGCAGGTTGTGAGGAAAGCTGGTAAAATTATATTGGAGTATTTGTCCAGTGAGCGTCTCTTGACTTCTGGACTCCAGTTTCTTTGTTCCACTGCTTCTTCTCTGTCTGCCATTCTTGCGGGTTTCAGATTCATGTTTAAACAGGTAGCTTATATATGCTTCTTAAAAGATCTTATAGATCCTTGATCGATGAAGTTGACCTGGTCTTTTCTATGCCATCGAGTCTAAGCATGTGACTCAGTTTTGTTGTTATGAAGCATTCTATGGCAGTCTTACCTTGTAAAGCTTGTGGACTCCTTTTTTGGGCTTCATTAATCAGTAATTGGTTTATGATCAAGTAAAGCTGGACTTGCGGGGGGCTAGAGGAAGTAGAATGCCACATTTCCTTGCTTTCGTACTGTTTCATGTTTTTGTTTTGTTTTATGTTCAGTTTTCCTTTTAAAGAAACTTTACCAATAGAAGAAAGAGCTGATAAGTTTCATGTTTATGTTCTTTTGTTTTTGAGTCTGGTTGTTATTTGGAGGAACTTGCCAAGAGAAGAAAGAGTTGAATACATTACATCTTGGCTGCAAACAGCAAGCGAGTGGCGAGATGGTGATGTGTGGATGTGAGGGGAATCCACCACTTATTCTTGGGCAAGCTATAAGCACATCATTGAAAAAAGAAGAGGCGATTACACTCCAGAGAGCAAAAATAAGAGAAAAATATCCAAAAATACATAAACTCAAGCTAAAAATCCATACAACCAAAACACCACCTATATAAAGGTCCCTTAATATAAAATAACCTAATTAGAAAACAAAGAAATATGGAAGAATCAGGAAAGGAAGAAACAAATGAAGGAAACATGTTGAAACTAATAAATAAGAAAAAAAAGATATCAAAAGCAGTTAATTCCTGTGTTCGCGGGATCTGCATGCCACAAAACCATAGAAGAAGCCCGCGTCTTGCATCACTTTCCTCGAGTAAGATAGGATTTGCCCTTGTCTTTGGAAACATCCAGCTCTTCGAAAAATTGGCGACATTAAAAGTAATAGAAAAATTGTAGTCTTCTAGTAAGTCAGCCTTTTAGGCATTGCCATCAACTTTAGGCCTGACTTTTCCGAATGAATCTGCATGAAATCTCTCCTTCTTTAGTCTCATCTAAACAATATTGCCTTCCTTGAAGCCATAGCTTTCTTTGGCCCATTAGCTGTTTGTGATATTTGATGTTCTTCTTAGTAATTTCCTTCCTGATTTGCTCATATAGGGTCAAAATATTCTTGACTCGAACCTAGACATCTATGTTAGGCTCAATAGCTGGCAATATCGGGACTAACTCCAAAGAGGTTAAAGGATTCCATCCATACAAAATCACAAAGGGGTTGTGACTTGTGTACGATCAAACTGCACTTGAGGAAAACCAAATTCCACTGTATGATGTTCATTCCGACAAAGCAGCTAATAAGATTTCCCAAATTGCGGTATGTAACCTCTGTCTGCCCATTTGTCCGAGGGTAAGCCGTTAAATTGAACTGTCGCATCTAGCTTGCCTTCTAAAGTCGTCCAAACGTGGCAGAGAAATTTCTCGTCTCTATTTGACTTAATACTTAGGGGTATACCATTAAAACAAACTATCTCCTTGAATTATAAATTTGCAATATGTGATGCATCCATCATCTTATGACAAGGAACAAAATGAGCTATTTTAGAGAAATGATGATAACGTTCCAGGGCTTCTAGAAGGTGTTTCTGAAGTTGGTTTTGGGTGAAAATGGTTGTGGAATAAGAAAGGAACGAAATACTTGGTTGACGACATTTGAAGGGAGATAAATGACGAAATATGCTATTGGACAACAAATTTGAGCTCTTTGTGTGCTGTCCTTGTTGAAAATAATGAGGCAGACAACAAAGCGACGTGGTGCTGACAGAGAGGAGGTTCACCATCTATTCATGAGCAAGATATCCTTACACCACTTCCACAAAAAAAAAAAAAATGATGCAACACTTATTAAGGTTTAAAACAAAAATTACAATCTCTAAAATACTCAAAACAAAGTTAATAGTCTCCAAACAGCAAAATACTCTCATAAATAGTCTCCTAATAATAAATAACTTTTATTATAAATAAGAAAATGGAAAAAAAAAACATAAAAAACAAGAAATTTCACTGCAATTGAAAAGAAGATTATATCACGGGAGGTATGACATCCCGCCATCACAGGATGTTTCACAATCACGGGTGATACTAGAGTCAAACTGAACAAAAAAAAAAAATTATTGCTAACAATCAAATAGAAGATTACAAACAATCAAGTAAAAATGAGAAATAACAATACATATGCTACTAGGGTAGTATCCAAAGAGGGGTGGTGTTAGTTGTTGTGCGGGATGGAGGTGCGGGAGGGGATTGTGGTTGTAGGATGGTTGTAATTGGAAAGAGGGTCGCGGTGGGGTGATGGCATAGGATGGTTGGTCTGGTTGTGGATGGTAACTGGACGGAGGATTGCAGGTGGGCGAATGACAAACCTGTAGGGGGAACGGGTTGCAACAGGTGTAGCAAGGAGGTGGTGGCTGAGAAGGGCGATTGGCAGACGAGAGCTGGGAGGAGGCGGGGATGGCAGCGACTGGACAGAGCATGTGGCGTGGTTGGAAAGGAGAAGGGTTGGGTTGCAAGGAGGCAACAAGGTTTCCCTGGGGTGGGGTGGTTGTAGCGGCAGCGATGACGACGACGACGACGTCGGTTGGGTTGCAAGGAGGCAACAAGGTTTCCCTGGGGTAGGGTGGTTGTAATGGCAGCGACGACGACGATGACGACAGCGAAAGTAAGGTTGTGAAGAATAGGAAGTCAAGGTAATAACTCCATTGGGAACGACCTATAGCCTGAGAACCACTCGATCCTTGGAAGAAGATCACATTCTCGGACGAGCTACTACCTGGCACCGCTCGCCTTTGGATACTACTCTAAAAGGGAGAAACCAGGATATCGACGACTGTCCTGAACATGAACACGACCAAAAATGAAAATTTAAATGCAGGAATCACATATATATGCCATAGATAATTAGGATTAGATCGCCTTATGGAAATGAGGGGCTAATCCCTTGTGGAAGAGCTCATCAACCCTCCCAGTTCTGGACCGATGCGGTCCAGACAAAGGAATCATGGGTGAGGGGCTAATCCCTTGTGGAAGAGCTCATCAACCGTCCCAGTTCTGGAGCGATGCGGTCCAGACAAAGGAATCATGGGAGATAGCCAATCTCTCCCTATACACCGCTCTCGTGACTTCGTTCATGCGCCTATGTCAATGTCCGAGGGTTGGGGAGATTTAACCTATTTCATCAAAACTTTTATTGGTGATGGAGAAGTTGTAACCCGCCAGAGTTGAAGGCTCTTCGACTGTAGCCCTAGAAGCTCTTGGATCCCACCGACGACTGCACTGTCTCCCAAAACACTTGCGGAGCTTTTTTCATTTGCGAGTAGAGATCTATATCGGCTTAATCTTCTTGGAGCTCACTATTGAATTGATTTGGGTCTACATCTCACATATATACTGCTGAATGTTCTTAGTGCAACTCAATATTGGTTCAACCCGATTTGAAGTGGGTAGCTTGTATTTCCGTAAATGATGGTGGTCATGATGTTATTCTATTGAATAAAATGTTCTGAAACTCTCTCTGTATTGGTTGCGATGTGTCTGAAGCTGTTTCTTCTGTCTCGCTATCCTCTTTCATCACCAAAATGGATCCTCTCGACATTTTTCTGCTGGTGCGAGCACTTGTAACCATATTCGCTGATGTTAGTTCTCAAGACACTCACAACTTCTGATAAATTTTCATTCAGGGAGCAACAAGGTGTTAGCCAACCTTTTGGGCTGGTTTCACCTACTTTTTGTCATTCTCCCCCTCTCATATGGTTAAAAACTAACTTCGATGGCGCTCTACTTTCTACTGGATCCACTGGTATTGGCATTGTCATCCTCAACAACAATGGCATTGGGATTGTTGCGGCTAGACAACTCCTTCAACATTGGGATAGCGACCAAGCGGAACTCAAAACGGTTTCCTTTTTCAAACACATTTGCTAGCCAAGGATGCTCGAATATAAGGGCATCATCATTGAGGGAGATAACACCAACATCATGAACTTTTTGCAATCTACTATGCGTGATGAAAGTTGGTGCCTTAGACCACACAAATCACCAGACTTAGCTTTTTCTCTTACAATTTATGTAAGTTTTGTTTTGTTATACGTCCGCGAATGTAATAGGACCACTCATTTTTGTGTCAAGCGTGCCCTTAATGGTTCTTTTATTTTGATGCATGTAAATGACGATAGATAACTTTCTACTATACTTAGTATATGACATGTCTTTTTTGTACACCATAGTTGTATGCATGCATAGTTTTTGTACTTTTTTTGATATATTAATTCAAATGCATTTTTTCACGAAAACTCCATGAGACACCTCTTATCAATGCTAACCCTATTTTCCTTCTTTAGTCACGTCAGGGAATATGGTTGTGAATGCCTCTAGGTCATGAGGCTCAATTTGTCCACAATTTATGTGGACGTCTCATTCTTTCTGCTCTCTCCAATGAGATGACTACATACCTTTCCTTTTACATTGCAATAGTTGTATAATTTGTTATGACGAAGCCACTTCTGCCACTCGTATCCTTAATTTGTAGGACCCTCCGAACCAACATCTCACCCTCTTCCGTGGGAGCTGGTACTCCTCACCCTGTTCTTTAGCTGACTCTTGGTCACTCACTTACTCTACTGCCCCTTGCTTGGTGAAGGAGACGACTTGGCTCGTCGAACAATTGAAAGCAATGTGTCTAAAATCATGGCATCTGAAGCATTTCTTGTTTGGGACTGTGGTGGGCGTGCTACACTTCTCAGGCTTCTTATCACTCGGAGTGGCTCTGTGATGTTCCTGACCAGTCTGCTTCACTCCTTGAGGCATGCTCCTTCTGAGGTTTCTCATTGTGGGTGGCTGTCTGACTGACGGTGGTTTCCTGCTCTGTTTTTGCTGTCTCTCCATTTTTAGTGCAAAGTCCTGCATGCCCCTCAGTGTGCAATATATTTGCAGTTGGACTACATTATTGATGGCAGACTTCAAGCCTCCCAAGTACCTAGTTGTGGTGAGTTCTGGCTCTTTTAGCTTACACCTTAATTTTTAAATTTGCATAAATTCTGATATGTACTTGTCCACTGGTAGTTTTTTCTGTTGTAGGTAGTTAAGCTTTAAGAAAATTATCACGACAATAGTGTGGGGGTTGGTATTTTCGCTACATGACCTTCATTTTCTTCCAAGAAATGATTATGTTCCGTCTCTCTTTTTTTACATTCTCCCACCACAAAAAGACATTTTTTTCAGCTTAATGGCAATGAGCATCACTCATTTGTCATTGGACAATTCTTTGTGTTCAAAGATCCGCTCAATAAACTGCATCAACTCAAGGAAATCATCTGCATCTATTCTCCCCTTGAAGTCCAATAGGTCTACTCTCCCGAGTCTCTTTATCTTCCAATAAACACCTCATCTCTGTATCTTCCAACAAACACCTCATCTCTCAACCTTCTCTGATATTGTTTCCCAAAGTGCCCTAGTTGATTCTCCTCTTCATTGAAATCATCTCTACGAAAGGGATTGAAATGATCTTCTTCTTCTCCATGTATTTCACTATTACGGTCGATAGTAACCTTGCCTTGGGTTCTATTACGTTGTAGCACTTAGTTTAGTAGCTGTTGTATATCATCCATGGTAAATTCTTGATCAGATTCTGACACTTGCCTCGTTGGCAATGTGGTTGGGGTTTGGGTTTGAGTAGGTGGAAGAAAATGTATAAGGATGATGTAGGTTGGGAAAAAAAATTTTAGGGTGGCTGTTTTGGAAGTTCAACAATGGAAAGTATTTTTTTTTTGTGGTGGTGGGGGTTATGTATTGATGCATGCTAGAAACCCTATGATATGAATAGATGATTATGCTATCTCTGATACTAAATGATATTAAATTCAATGCCAGCAACAATGAAAATAATGTTATTGTTGAAAATCAAATAAGGAATTACAATCAATCAATTGAAAATGGAAAATAATAGCAGACACAACACATATGCAACGAGGATAGTATTCCAAGAGGGGTGGTGTTGGTTGTTATGCGAGTTAGAGGTAAGGGAGGGTGGTTGCTGTTGTAGGATGGCAATAATTGGGAAAGGGCTACACTGGGGCGATAGCAGAGGAAGGTTGGCCTGTCTTTAGATGTCAACAAGAGGGAGGATTGCATGTTGGTGGATGGTGGACCTTTAGTGGGGGAAGGTGCTGCGATAGATGCAGCATGGAGGTGTTGGTTGGGAAGGGCGACAGGCAGATGGGAGCTGGGAGGAGAAGGATGGCAACTGTTGGACAGAGCAGGTGGCGTGGCTGGAAAGGAAAAGGGTTGGGTTGTAGGGAGGCATCAAGGTTGCTGTCTTTGAAGAGAGGGAGTGTTGCAGTGGTGATGACGATGTCGGAGACAACAGGAGGCATCAAGGTTGCTGTCTTTGAAGAGAGGGAGGATGTCGGAGACAACGGAGGTACAAGTGCTAAGGATGGGAAATCGAGGACAAATACTTCATTGGGAACCAACAACAGTTTGAGCACCACAGGTCCCTTGACAGAAGATCATCACCTCAGGCTAGCTACAACCGGAGCATCACCCACCCTTGGATACCGACAATTGTCCTGAACAGAAACACGACCAATACTGAAAACCTAAACACAAGAATCACATATATAAGTCATAGATAACTAAGATTGGATCCCCCTATGGAAAGGAGGCGCCAATCCCTTGTTGAAGAGCCAATCGGCCCTCCCAGGACTGGACTGGTTCAATCCAGATGATGGAATTGCAGGAGATAACCCACAACTCCCTTTACGTTGCTCCCACAGTTTCGTTTAGATGCTTGTGTGAACGTTGCTCCATGGAATCACAAAAGTTATGCTGGAAATATTGCATTCTTTATCACTCTACCTGGGTAAAAGAGGCTTCTTCTTCTTCTTTTTCTTCTTCTCTAGAAATACCTGGATTCTATCGTCAGATGTATTTTCTCATAAAACACGTTCAAAGATATTCAAAGTTGTGATTTACCACTCCCATCTTACCATTCTGAACCGAGCAACGTACACCATATTCTTTCATAAATAGATCAAAAAGCTCATATTTGTCTGAAGTGTTGATAGTTGGACCACTCTCAATGGTGACAACTTTGATGGTAGTCTAAATTTCAAAGAAAGCTTTGCATTGCCTTAGATATCAACTTTTCCATGGCACATTCTTTTATTAGCTCCAAGGTCAATTTCACTGGCACCTCTCTCATAGCATGCAGAATTGGGGCATGGGCCACTAAAGTTTTTGTCTTTGACTGATTACCAATCACTACATACTCCTTCAATAGTAAAAATATATTATGCTCCATATCCTTGATAAATGAGTAGGTGCTGTTACGACTATCATGAAATGTAACCATCATATTGTGTCGGTTAGCCCAAAAAATTTGACACACATTGATATGCACGATATCACACCAAACCCGACCTTGCAGCATGTTACCAATATAAAACTCCACAAGACATTTATCAATTGTGATTTATATCTTTTCTTCAACCAAAACAAAGAATAATATTGTATGGGCTTCTATATACCTGGCTAGCTTCAACCTTTTGATCATTTCAGCTGATATCTCATTTTCACAACTACCTCCTTCTGTAATTAAACTGCACACCTTTCTTTGCATGATACAACACAAATGAAAAATGTTGTGGTGAAGCAATTATTTCTCTCATGAACTCAATTTGAAGGGCCCGTCTGATTACTCATAATATCTCCCTCATTAGCTGGAAGGTGGTACCTTTTTTTGCATCATCACCTTCTCTAATGTCTCTTGTGTCATTGTTTATGCTTTTCACCGCTCCTTGTTTATTGAAAGATATCACCCTTCTATTTGAGCAATTAGATATATTGCACCTAAAATCATGACACTTGTTGTACTTTTTGGTTGGGATGGCTTGAGGAGTACTGGTAGTCTTCACACTTTCCACACTCAGTACGAGTTTTTTCTCAAGTTGGGTTGGCTTGACTGTTCCATTGGGTGTACTCTTGTTGCCTGATTCGATGACTGAACTTAGCTTAAAAAGTGGTGTTGACCTAATATTGTTGTGTTTCTCTCTACCTTTAGAGGGTATTGACATCCTATAATGTCTAACAAGACTGTAATTGTACCACATTGCCAATAGATGATCTCAATCCTCTCATTTATTGATCTATGGTGTTCTCATCGGGCTCTACTAGCTGACACTTTAAAATAAACTGCTCGAATTCAGCTACATAGTGTGTACTTCTCTACTAAGAGATCTTTCTGTTGTAAGTGGTGAAGTCTCAAGAACATGCCATTATCTCTAATGTGTTGGCGGATACTTGAGTTGCATCTATTGTTTTATCTTTTACTAAATAGTGATTTTATTTTTTCCCTCATGCTAACATCAGTGTTCCAAGTTTTCTCACAACAAAGAAATATTATTCCTTAACTCAATAATGGCTTGCTTGACAATTTGTTAGGTGGGATGTCATTGAACTTAAAACAAGTACCACTAGCTGGAGTCCTCGATGAATTCATTCCGATCCAAGCTTGGTGACAAAATTCGACAAGTCAAACTTCACTCTAAAATCTTGGCTTCTTTGCTGATATTTTATGCCAAATTGACAGGGTAATTGTTGTCGTTAGAAATTTTTTGATGGAAGGGGCTCACTTCATTCTCTCGACTCGATGATTCATTGTTGTGGTTATGGGTAATCTCATTGGGTTATTATATCTTAAAAATAGCAAGCTTTTATTTCAGTAGGAGGTTTTTCTTTTTATGTTTTCCATAGTGGCTCATGAACACCTCATTAAGGATATCTTCTTAGCTGCATGACATCTTTTTCTTCTATTGAAATTTTTGACAGGGAAAAAAATGATTTTCGGTTAGGGTTAGGGTTAGGAATTGCGGTATTAGTGTTTATGATATGGTTGGGGAAATTTTTTTGTCGGCAAAAGTTGTACTATAAATCATTAAAATTTTAGAGTTTGCCAGCCCAAATACTACTTATTTTTTGGCTCTTAAAGGTGTTTATGACGCAGATTGAGGGTGGAGGTGGTTGTGGAATAACAAATGAATGTAATATGTAGGGTCGACAGGTATGGAGGGGAATAAACGATGAAATCTACTGCTAGGCACCAGATTTGAGGTGTTTGGCAGTTGTTCCTGCTGGAA
>NW_018164715.1:98091-108360 GCF_001263595.1 Phalaenopsis equestris | reverse complement strand
CGGGCTGGTTCTGGCCCCCGGATCCGGTCCACTCGGCTGTGTGCCGGCCGAGCTTGCACAAAGAAGCCGGACCGGCGACTGTGACCCGGAGCTCCAACGGGCCGCTGCTCTCTACAATCCTCAGCTCGCACAACTTTTGAAGGATCTCAACGGTCTGATCGGCACTGACGTTTTCATCGCAGCGAATGCTTTCCAAATACACATGGGCTTCATCACCAACCCACAAGCCTACGGTAAAAAAGCCCGGCTCGGTTTTGTTATGTTTTCCGAACCCGGTCTAATAATCTACTGGAAATATTCAATATAGAAAAATATTTTTATTAGTATATTGAAATGTACGTGGCGCATATTCATAATGTGAGATCACGTGATACTCACTTATAGGTGATGCTTGGTTGCAAGTAAAAGGGGGAACTATTAATGTATTCCAATTTCATATATTTTATATTTTTGTTATTTAATTTAAAGTAAATGAAATACAAATTAAAAATTAAACATAAATATTTAATATTTTCATCTAGTTTGTAAAAAAACAAAAATCGAATTAGTTAAGTTGTGAGCCATGTTTGAGCTGAGGCTAGGAGTTTGTTTGGGGCAATTGTAGCTTATTGAATAATCTGTTGATACGCTAGGTGCGGTGACTATTACAAATTTTTATTTATTTTGAAAAGCCAAATCTCAGTCAGAAAGTTGTCACCGCACCTAGACAGGTGCGGCGTGAAAAAATTATTTTCAGCGTTTTGAAAATGTATAAGCTGCCAAAACGCTGTTCACCCAAACATGTCATGTGCTTTTTTAAAACTCCACTGCACCAAATAAGCTGCCCCAAACGAACCCTAAGCTCTAGGGTTGCCTTATTCACAATTGAAAAATCTATCAGACATCTTTTATCGACACATATGTCATTTCCCTTTTTCAACACAATAAGACAAAATATCATTGGGAATGATTATGTGCAGTGAGGCTCAATTTATCCATCATCTGCGTAGATATCTCATTTTCATAAGTGTCTTATTTATGATGATGTTGTACGCATTTCCCTTGACAGTGCAACTGACACAGAAGATGTTTTTTTTGAGCCACTGCTGATTTCTCTTATATTTGGTTCGAGAACTTGTCAAACTACAAGCCTTTCATTGTCATCTTTGTGTAGCTGCACTCTTCTCCATTCACTTCTTCTATTCCCTTGACAGTGCAACTGACACAGAAGATGTTTTGTTTGAGCCACTGCTGATTTCTCTTATATTTGGTTTCGAGAACTCGTCAAACTACAAGCGTCTCATTGTCATCTTTGGGTAGCTGCACTCTTCTCCATTCACTTCTTCTGTAAGTCTTCAATCTTTGCCACCTCCACTTTACCTTGCTCAGTAAAAGAAATCACCTTTATGTTCAGAAAGTTGGTTGCAATGTGCCCATAGACATGACATTTGAAACAATTCCTGACTTAAATGTATTGGGGGTGTTGGTCTGGTCTATTTTCTTATCCTTTTGTATTGGCTTATTTTCTTGTGGGGTGTGCGCCTGGGTACTCTTGTCTGTGTGCTTTTGCTACTCGATTTGGTGGTAGAATAATTTTTGAAGGGTGGTGTGGACTTGATGCTCTGGTAATGCCTCTCTATCTTCAGCGCTAGGGTCTGGACACCTTGTAATGTCCAGTATGACTACAACTACACCACGTCATCAATGGACAATCTCAATCCCCCAAAATATTGAGCTATGGTGTTTTCAGTAGGGCTCCTTTGGTTTACCTTTAAATAAACTTATTGGGAGGATGGATGCAGCGGCTGAAATTCGATGCGAACAGTGGTTGGATACGAACTAGGGGTGAGAAATTGGCAGTTTCCTGCTGTAAACAGCAGATGGAAGCCATGTTGATGGCTACTCGGCTGAAAACAATGAGCCGCGAAACGGCGAGGGGGAATCCATCACCTGTTCTTGGGCAAGTTACAGGCACAACACTTATAAAAGGAAGAGGCTATAACGTTCTAGAGAGCAAAACTAAAAGAAAAATCTCCAAAATACGTAAAATAAAGCTAAAAATTTAAACAACCAGAATACAATAAAGGCTAAGAAAATAACCTAATTGAAAAATAGAGAAAGGGGAAAGAACTAGGAAAGGAAGAAACAACTGAAGGAAACTTGCTGAAAATAATAAATAGAAAAAAAAAGTCACAATCTGTTAATTCCTGTGATCGTGGGATCCACATGCTGCTGAACTGCGGAAGAAGCCCACATCCCGCATCAAGAAGGTTCCAGGAAATTTTAACCTATAAGTCTTGGTCAATGGAAAGAATTGATACTCATTCCTTGCTGTTATTTTATGGCCGTTTTTTACTGATTAAAAATAATCTGTCGATAAACTAGGTACGGTGGCTATTACAAATTTTTATTTTTTTGGAAAAGTCAGTCTGCGGTTAGAAAGTTGCCACCGCACCCAGATAGGTGCGGTGTGAAAACGCTGTTTTCAGCGTTTTGAAAATGTATAAGCTGCCAAAACGCTGTTCACCCAAACATGTCATGTGCTTTTTTAAAACTCCACTGCACCAAATAAGCTGCCCCAAACGAACCCTAAGCTCTAGGGTTGCCTTATTCACAATTGAAAAATCTATCAGACATCTTTTATCGACACATATGTCATTTCCCTTTTTCAACACAATAAGACAAAATATCATTGGGAATGATTATGTGCAGTGAGGCTCAATTTATCCATCATTTGCGTAGATATCTCATTTTCATAAGTGTCTTATTTATGATGATGTTGTAAGCATTTCCCTTGACAGTGCAACTGACACAGAAGATGTTTTTTTTGAGCCACTGCTGATTTCTCTTATATTTGGTTCGAGAACTTGTCAAACTACAAGCCTTTCATTGTCATCTTTGTGTAGCTGCACTCTTCTCCATTCACTTCTTCTGTAAGTCTTCAATCTTTGCCACCTCCACTTTACCTTGCTCAGTAAAAGAAATCACCTTTATGTTCAGAAAGTTGGTTGCAATGTGCCCATAGACATGACATTTGAAACAATTCCTGACTTAAATGTATTGGGGGTGTTGGTCTGGTCTATTTTCTTATCCTTTTGTATTGGCTTATTTTCTTGTGGGGTGTGCGCCTGGGTACTCTTGTCTGTGTGCTTTTGCTACTCGATTTGGTGGTAGAATCATGTTTGAAGGGTGGTGTGGACTTGATGCTCTGCTAATGCCTCTCTATCTTCAGCGCTAGGGTCTGGACACCTTGTAATGTCCAGTATGACTACAACTACACCACGTCATCAATGGACGATCTCAATCCCCCCAAATATTGAGCTATGGTGTTTTCATTAGGGCTCCTTTGGTTTACCTTTAAATAAACTTATTGGGAGGATGGATGCAGCGGCTGAAATTCGATGCGAACAGTGGTTGGATACGAACTAGGGGTGAGAAATTGGCAGTTTCCTGCTGTAAACAGCAGATGGAAGCCATGTTGATGGCTACTCGGCTGAAAACAATGAGCCGCGAAAAGGCGAGGGGGAATCCATCACCTGTTCTTGGGCAAGTTACAGGCACAACACTTATAAAAGGAAGAGGCTATAACGTTCTAGAGAGCAAAACTAAAAGAAAAATCTCCAAAATACGTAAAATAAAGCTAAAAATTTAAACAACCAGAATACAATAAAGGCTAAGAAAATAACCTAATTGAAAAATAGAGAAAGGGGAAAGAACTAGGAAAGGAAGAAACAACTGAAGGAAACTTGCTGAAAATAATAAATAGAAAAAAAAAGTCACAATCTGTTAATTCCTGTGATCGTGGGATCCACATGCTGCTGAACTGCGGAAGAAGCCCACATCCCGCATCAAGAAGGTTCCAGGAAATTTTAACCTATTAGTCTTGGTCAATGGAAAGAATTGATACTCATTCCTTGCTGTTATTTTATGGCCGTTTTTTAGTATAATTGTGCGTATCATGGCATTCTAGGATGTAGATTTATTTCCAGCACTAGTTTCTGAGCTTTAAACATAGGCGTTCGGCCATATACACCAACATTTCCTTACCTTGCATTGGCGAGAGCCTCAAGCACTGGATCCATTGCTTATTGAATTGCTAAAATTATAACAATTGTTTTTTCTGGGTGAATTATTTGCCAGCGCTCAGGACAGATGGCACTAGAAATAGGTTCATATTTCCAAAAGGTGATCAAATAAATACTTTGCTTAATAAGTCCCTGAATTAGTTATTCAACTGCCCTAAGATTGTGGACATGTGACTTGTGTAGGAATAACAAATTCTTTCGATTGTAATACATACAAAATTGTCTGAATCAACGAGTTCATTCATTTTTATCATGTTTATTTTACGTACATTGACATGTTCATGGCAATTCAAACTATTATGTCGTTGAATTTCCTTGTTTGGATCTTGCTTCTATGCAAAGAAGCGTCCAACCATCCATCAATAACAATACATGCATCCTGGTCCATATGGTCATTTAAGATTGGATTTATGCATTTTCATTTGCTTGCATTAGGGAACTCAAATGCAGTTATCTTGGATGGATGTTTTTGTGTAAATTATCAGTGCATTCGTGTATTAATGGAAGCCTGTTTGGCTTTGTGATTGGTGTTTGCTTGTATACTTATACATTCATTTTGATGCTTGCTTGAATGGCTCTCATCTCTGCAGCAGCTTGTTATATTACATACTGATGCAAAATCTAGTATTGTTTCTAAACATGAATGCTTAATTTTTAGGTTCATTATATTCCCATTATGGATAGCTTTCATAGTCTTCACCATTTGTTCTTTGTCTCGGGGAAATTATTAAAGGAACTTGTTAGCTCTCCCAATAAAGCACCTCCGAATTCTCAAGACTACCTAAATTGCATAACACCGTCTTCTCAGGGAGGATTTTTACCACAAACTTTCATTGGTCATTCACCAGCTAGTCCTTTTGATTGCCAACCAAATCAAGTGGACATTAAATCTTGGGAGAAATTCAGCTGCTTGCTTTCTGCAATCATGTGGTCTCCTGTATTAAAATGCTTAGTTGAGGGCAAGGAGCTTATAAATAACACAAAGTGCCAGGTAGTTATCTTGAAATATCTTCCTTCAGAGATGTCATTACTAGTAAAATTATTTCTGGCTGTCTCCTCTGTATTTTTTATCTATGTATCTTAGACTGTCTTTTGTCTCATGGATCCTCCACGAATTTTAGTTTTTTATTTCAGATGACATGTGTTCGGTTGCTGGAAACTCTTCCTACTATTTATGAAAAGCTAAGCTTATCTTTCCCCAAATCATTAGGAAATGTGGTGCATCTGGTTCCCAGTTCATCCGACTTCAAATGGCTTTTAGATTTGGTAGATTGGGGTAGATCACATCTCGTAGTTGTCATCAGGCACTGGAAACTATGCATGCAATCTTTGTTGAGCTTTTTTAAAGTGTCATATGGTGATTCAACAGCATCCATGATAAGTACCATTGAAAAAGTAATATCAACTGGTTAGTTTTTCTGGTTATTACATGCCAATTATAAATTCCTTTGGATGATTTTTTAATGATAAATTATTTTTCATTTCAGATACAATTATGGTTGATAATTTACAGGAGCAGATGCTTACTTTTACTGTCTCTTTGTCTCGTCTTGCTTCTTTCAGAGATGACATAAGAATTCTCAAGCCAAAAACATTACCTTTAGAACCTCATTCATTGAAAAATGTCTCATATTTTGATGCATCTTTATCTTTTGGTTCAAGTTTTAATGCTGTTAAAATGAATAAGAAATATGTAGAGAAAGAAGTTATTGCTCTTTCTGATGATGAACCTGAGAAAGTTGCTTCCATTGAAGTGGTAGACTCATGCTGCACAAGTTCAGGCTCACACCTGTTAGCCGAGAATTCTCTTCCAGCTACTTGTAAGGGCTTGTTACCAGATAGTGAGGCCAAGTCCATGATTCCTATTTCGAAGTATGACAAGCTTGAGTCCTTTCCTTCTGGAATTTTTGTTGAGGACGACTTGTGTTCTTCTTCTTCGGAGGATGATCTTGTAAATAATAAAGCATCTTATCATGAAAAATCTGTTGCTGGTAGAATTGGAGATTCTCAAATGCAAGGAAGAGGTCTTTGTACAAAGGCTTTACGAAGTAGTAACCTTGTTAAATCTTCTCACAAAGGTCCAAATGTTCCACAAAATGGTCAATCATTAGCTAAAATTCTTCCTAACAAGACAACTATAACTGATCCACTCCTGGAACTTGAAGTTGCTATGAACAAACGGCTGGTTCAGGCTGACGGTGATGATTCTTTGGAGCTTGCACTGGATCATACTAGTCATCCTAAGCCGTTAGTATCAAAGACAACTGTATTTGCTTCTAAAAGAAAAGTAATACAACTTGAAATGCCTGCAAATCACAAGTCTTGCTCACTCAACCGAATGGAAGTATCTTCCAGAAGACTTAAACCTCCTAAATTGGATGTTTGGTATAAGTCCATTTTAGAAATGGATTACTTTATGATAGTGGGGCTAAATTCTACTGATGAATATGAAAAAATAACCTACAATTTGAGTCAAGTTCCTTTACATTTCCAATCTTCAGATCATTATGTTAAAATTTTCCAACCATTAGTTTTGGAAGAGTTCAAAGCTCAGTTGCACCATTCATCTTTAGAGTCATCTGCAGAAGACAAGCATTGTGGCAGTCTTTCTATAGTTTCTGTTGAAAGAATTGATGATTTTCATATAATTCGAGGTTGTCCTGATGAGAAAGAATCTGCAACATCTCAAGGCTGTCTGGAAAATGATCTTGTCTTGCTCACCAAAGAGCCCCTCGAGAATTCTGTCCAAATTACTCACGTGCTTGGAAAGGTAATGTGTCATTGTGCTGTTTTATTTCAGCGCATTTTGTCCGCAAAATTAGTTATTTTTGATGTTTTGCTTATATTTCATGACATTCATATTTCAGGTGGAAAGGCGGGAGAAAAGTCATAAAAATTTCTCTATTATTCTAGTAATTAGATTATATCTTCCAGATACTTGCTCACGTCTAATCAAACTGAAGAGGCTTCTAATCGAACGGAGTAAATGGTTTTTAAGTCGAGTTATGAGTATAACCCCTCAACTAAGAGAATTTCAGGCTCTTTCATCTCTCAATTCGATTCCTATGCTTCCAATCATCTTGAAGCCTGCTGCTCATTCTCCTGGGCATTCTGAACCACAAAAAGTAGACCTAAGTAAGCTTTCTCAGTTCATGCAAGACATGTTCAAGTCATCATTTAATGTCACCCAGCTCCAGGCTATTAGTGATGCTATCAGAGCACATACTCCACGAAAATTTGAACTCTCACTTGTCCAGGGTCCTCCAGGTTTTCGTCCTATTTATTTGCAGATTAACGTTCAAAGAATGATTGTTAGTGCGCTGTAAAAAATTGGAAGTTCTGATCTGTGTTTTTATGCAGGAACTGGTAAGACCAAAACTATTGTTGCTATTGTTAGTGCGCTGCTTGCTCTGCAAAGACTTCCAAAAAACATGTTTACCAACACTACCAGAGAATTCAGTGCCTTGTGCAAACCTAGGACACATCTTCCAAATTCTGTAGCTGTTTCAAGAGCTTGGCAAGATGCTGCTTTTGCGAAGCAATTGCTTATGGATGCAGAGAAAGAGGCTTCAATATCTGTAGAAAGTGCTTTGAAAGGAAGGATCCTTATTTGTGCACAATCAAATGCAGCAGTTGATGAACTTGTATCAAGAATTAATGAAGGGATTTTTGGGAATGATGGAAAAATATACAAACCTTTCATTGTGAGAGTTGGCAATGCAAAAACTGTTCATCCTAACTCCCTTCCTTTTTTTATTGACACACTTGTCGAACAAAGGCTGGCAGAAGAAATAACAAGCACGGGAAATGGTGATGGAGGAAATGATTCAAATGCTGAGACTTCAAGATCACTTCGTTGTAAACTAGAGAAGCTAGCTGAAAGAATACAGTACTATGAATCTAGGCGTGCTAAATTAAAAGATGGCGATGCCAACTTGAATGATATTGCTGGTGGTGTTATTTCTGAGGATAATATTAAAGAAATGTCTGATACAGAAATAGGGGCAAAACTGAACAATCTCTATAGGGAGAAAAAATTAGTTTATCAAGATCTTGCTTCTGCTCAAGCTCGAGAAAAAAAGTCTTCTGAAGAAAGCCGGGCCCTTAAGCGTAAGCTTCGGAAATCCATCCTAAGAGAGGCTGAAATTGTGGTGACAACACTCAGTGGGTGTGGTGGTGATCTGTATGAAGTCTGCTATGAATCCTTTTCAAATGGCAGTTCAGGAAGGTGTTCGGATCAGTGTTTCTTTGATGTAGTTGTGATTGATGAAGCAGCTCAAGTATGTTATTTCTACTCTATTTATTTTTTTTAATGGTTTGACTGATGAGGATAATTAAGTTCGGAATTTTTATAGGCGCTGGAACCAGCCACTCTCATTCCACTTCAGCTTTTGAAGTCAAATGGAGCCAAATGTATAATGGTAATAATTATATTTATGACCTAATTGTTTCATTGTCCAGGTTTTAAATCATGTTTTTGATTGTATCTTTTGAAGGTTGGGGATCCAAAACAGCTTCCTGCTACTGTACTTTCCAGCGTGGCCAGTCAATTTCTTTACGAGTGTAGCATGTTTGAAAGATTGCAGAGGGCTGGGCACCCAGTGATACTGTTAACCGAACAGGTGAATCAACTTGCATTTCAGTTTTTAGATTTTCTCAGGGAATGGTCTTCCTTAGAAGTTCTTTATTCTTAACCCTACTAACATTTATTAGTTTTTTTCACCTAAATTAAACTAATATGTTATGATTCACCCAATCTGCTCCGAAGCTTGGAAAATTTCATTGATAAGCCGATATATATAATTTCTACTTAATTTTTCTCAATGCTAAGAAATGTTTCCTTCTTTTTAGTCTTGACCTACACAATATCAAAACTCTTAGAAACTAGGAGCTAACAAATATTTAATGTTTCTCTTGCCCTTATTCTGATGCTCATGTGAAGTTCTGCCATTTAATTAACTCATATATAGTTTAAAGATTGTATTGGGTGTTGATGTTTGAAAACCTCTTCTACTTGTTTTTTGTTTTTATTTTAGTTTCTTTGATTATGATGGTTTGGTAGGCTAGGCCGTTGAAGTTTTGTGAGGATTGGGCCAATAATTTTAGATTGCGTGTGGGTGAGAGCGGTTGGGGGATGGAGGCATGGAAATGCACTGAAAAATAACAATTAAGTGTGCCACTTCATCTTTTAAAATAAACTGGCATACTTCTTATGTAATCGCAATATTTGGGCTCGAGATGGTACTGGGAATTGGAATTTGGGTGGTGGGCTTCTCAGCACTTCTAATAGATTTGGGTTGGCAGAGATTTTATTTATTTATTTATTTTTTTGAGAGAAAAATTTTCGCATTACTGTTGAGGTGGGATTGCTAAATGGATGTTGTATAAAAAAATGGATTGTAGGTAAGGCAATTGAAATGGATTGAGATCATCATCAATATCATCATTATTGTTATTCCAACTATTTGGGATTGAGTTTGAAATTCTTATTTTTCATTTTTTTTCCATTGATTAGTACTTAAAGATGTTGAATTTATTCTTCACAAATCATTTTGGATAGTCTCTACATTTTTAATCATCTATCGGTTTGTTTATCTACTCGTATAATTGGCATATTTTCTAACTTTTTTTAGTATGTTCACACAGCCTAAGTCTATTTTCAATTAATTTTTTATTTTTTTTAATGGGTATATTTTCTCTATTCATTGAACATTTGCAACCACCCAAGCCTTCTTTTAATTCCCTTTTCCTTCATAATACTGCCATCTCTCATTTAATTTAATTAGTTTTTTACTTTAACCTTTATGATTTTTCTACAAATCCATTTTGATGTTTCCATTTCTTTATCGCTCAATTCACATTTCAATGATTATTTTACTTCTTAACACTCGATTCCATATGATATTATGTCTAATTGCTATTTTATAAAATTTACCTTCAGGTGTTCATGATATTTAGTCATCCCATACTAATCCTTAGAAGCTTCTCCATTTTAGTCGCCCAATATTAACTCTAATTGTGTAACGTAGGAGAACAGTAACATAATATTTTATAGTGAAGGGATAAGGAAATGCAATGTTGTTGGCATGCTTTTTGATTGTCCTCCCGTTGTGTCACTTCTTGCCATTCTGTGAAATCTTGATTTCCTTCCAAAGTAGAATGTCTTTACTTCTGAAATAATAAACAAGTGATTTACTTCTTTCCC
>NW_018164715.1:96053-98081 GCF_001263595.1 Phalaenopsis equestris | reverse complement strand
CTTTCCCTAGAGTCTGCCTCTTTTATTAAACCAAATTAATCTTGAAACATTTATTTGGAATTTTTTTACTCTATTTGGACATAGGTCTTCTTCTATCATCATCATCAACTCGATTTCCTTTATTTGTACTAATCGAGTAACCGAAGATCAATTTTTTCATGACCAAACTACGGGGTTTGAAATTTTCGAGGTGAAAACGAACGATCAGACGATGGAATTCAAAATTAATTTATTCACTAATAATTTTTAATACAAGTAATTTGAAAGATATCAACTCGATTTCCTTTATTTGTACTAATCGAGTAATCCAAGATCAATTTTTTCATGACCAAGCTACGGGGTTTGAAATTTTCAAGGTGAAAACGAACGATCAGACGATGGAATTTAAAATTAATTTATTCACTAATAATTTGTAATACAAGTAATTTGAAAGAGCCACTAACGAAAGAAATTAAATTAATACAGTTAAGTTTACTTTAAACCCTACAATTGTCGGTCCCAAGCCCGGATGTGAAAAGTGGAGGGTTGCGTTAGGTAGTCGACAAACAGCGTAAAACTTGTCGAAAAAAATCATGATATGAATCTTTTTGATCATTGTGTAAGTGCTACGGCGTTCTCTAGAAGCGATGCGCTGTATAGTTTGAATACAGTGAATAGTGTGCAAGGGCAGCTACACTGACGGCCGGCTGTAGTGTCAAATAAGCAAAATTTCCCATATTACAGACGAATGCGAATAAAGAAGTTAGTCCATGAAACTAGAATATAGGCACTCTCAATAGTAAATTAATGAAATTAGTTGATATTATGATTTGTAGGAAAATTAATATCTTTTGTATTCAAAAAACTAAATGGGTTGGAGAAAAGACTAAGGAGATTGATAATTTAGGTTTTAAACTTTGGTATTCTGATAAGAGTCGCACTAGAAATGGTTTAGGTGTAATTATTGATAAGAATTTGAGAGATAATATTGTAAAAATTAATAGAGTTGGTGATAGAATTATAACTTTTAAGATTATCATTGATACTAAGATTTTTAGTATTATAAGTGCTTATGCTCCTCAAGTAGGTTTAGATTCAGGGTCTAAAAATAAATTTTGGAATGACTTAGAAGACTTAATACAAATGATACCTCTTAAAGAAAAATTTTTTATTGGAGGAGACTTAAATGGACATGTCTGTGGAGTGTTTGAAGACTTCAGATATACTCATGGTGGCTACGGTTTTAGAGTAACTAACGAAGAAGGTAGAGCTATTTTAGATTTTGTTTTAGCGTGTGATTTGGTTATTACTAATACTTTATTCAAGAAAAGAGATAAGCATCTTATTACTTATAAGAGTGGATCTAATAAAACGCAAATTGATTATTTTCTTATGAGAAGAAGAGATCGTCGCAATTGTAAAGATTGTAAGGTCATTCCAAGTGAAAATTTAAGTACCCAACATAGTTTATTAGTTTTAGATTTTAAGATTAAGAGTTGTAAAATAAAGAATACTAGGACTCATCTTCATCATCGTAGAATTAGATGGGGGAACCTAAAAGACACAAATAAAATTATTTTTATAAGTAAAATTTAAGATTTCAAAATTTGGGATGTTCATGAAGATGCAAATGTTATGTGTTAAGTAACAAACACTATTAAACAAGTAGCAAAAAATGTGTTTGGAGAATCAAAAAAATTTTTTTTATAAAAAAATAGTTAGTGGTGGAATAATAATGTGCAAGACAAGATAAAATACAAGAAGTTATGTTATAAAAATTGATTTAAATGTAAAAGCTTAGAGAACTGAGAAAAATATCAAACGGCCCGTAGGGAGTCTAAAAGAACAATCTGTGATGCTAAAAATTCTGCTTTTAATGATCTTTATAATAGATTAGATACTAAGGAGCGTGAAAAATATATGTATAATCTAGCCAAACAAAGAGAAAAGAAAAGTAAAGATTTAACTCCAGTAAAGTGTATTAAAGATGAAAATCAAAAAGTACTTTTCTTAGAAAAAGATATTCAACATAGGTGGGTGAGTTACTTT
>NW_018164715.1:89820-93797 GCF_001263595.1 Phalaenopsis equestris | reverse complement strand
TTCCCAATGTAAAACAAAATTAAGCAATGTGATAAATATTCAATTTAATAAATTTTATCACATTGCTTAATTTTGTTTTATTTAATTATTATTATTTTATTTTCTTATTACATCATTTAGTGAAGATTATAATTCTTAAATTTTGAGTTAATTATATTACTTTAATAATTATAATTTTATAATTCTAAATAAAATATATGCCTTAGAAATTAAATCTCTTATGATTTTATTATTATTATTATTATTACCTATTTATTTTGTTTCTTATTATACATTAAATTTATAACATTAATAGTAAAATGTAATTTAAATTTTTATTACTTTAGCCTTTTCTAATTCATTATTTTACTTCACATTATAATTATTAAATTATAGTAATATATTCAATTTTTTTTTTTCAAAGTAATACTTAACCTGTTTTATACATTTAGCTATTTCTTAACTATACAATCATATTGTTATTATAATTATTTTTATAATTATTACGACTAACCATTAAATCCCCTTTTATTCTTTCTTCATTTATTGGAATATCTCTCTCATTTATTAGTTTATTTATTATTACATTTATATGATTAAATATTTGTCAATTAAAATTTTAGGGCAAAATAATAAATTAAAATAAATTAAAAATGCATAAAATATTTAACCTGGCGTGTCCCATTCGCTCATCCTTCTTGATTTGCCCCATGGGCAACCAAAATAATTTTAGCTCACTCGCTTGGTGTTTGCTCAAAATCAAATCACTACCCTAGTCTTGCCCACCCTATACTGCAAGATGCAAAGTCCGAGCACTCTTCCCATCTCCAATTGTTTTGTCGCTTCTTACATGGGAGTTTGTTGTTTGTGTTCAAGCCCTTGTGCATGAATTGCTTGTTGACATTGCGTCAAATGCTTTGATCGAATCGTTCGATGCATCTGCTTATGATTTTTTTCTTGATGTCGCATGTCAATGCACTCGATCATGGCTCCGCTTTTTGTTTTGGTCCGAGCTTGATGTTGTTATGGATTGTCTTTAACTTGCATTGTGACCTACGTATGTGAGCAGTGCTTGCATCGTTGTTGCTCTTGGTTCTACCCTAGAATCTCCCCGTCGTTCTCGCCCGTGTATTGTTTTAATGGCACAGGCCGAACTCCTTTTAGTAGTGGTAGCGCCACAAAACCGAGCGACATGCTATTTCAGATAAATTATGAAGATAGCCTTCATTGATAGTGAGGATTCTTTTAATATTTGAAGTAAGTATCTCGTACTCCAACATTGCTGGGTTTTGATGCTAGCGGATGATACCCCTTCAGATTGAAGATATCAAATTTGATAGAGTTGTCTGCACACAACTTCTTGGAAGACGATTCTTCTTGGGGAATCAAGGTAACTTATATTGATCGAAGAGATCCTCCAACAATGGTTTATCTTTCTCTCAACATCAAGTGGTTGCCTTGTTGATTGTGCTAGTGGGTGCATCCCAACTTGATAATGTTAGGTGCAAGCATTCTAATCATGTATAAATCATTTTTATTACTCTTGAAGTTTACCCTTTCTACCTCAACTCTAACTCAAAACTTTTCTTTATTGGATGTTTGTGAGTATAGTGGATATATCAATATTAATGCCAGGTTGGTAATGCTTAAACCATTTAAGTACGGAACAACATGAGAATGTTAGTCCATGAGGTGCTTGGGGAGGTGTACACTTACCATCATCACCACAATTGCTGCTATTTTCTAATGACCTTGCCTCTAGTTCTTTTGTTGGGGCGGTTTGATTTTGTTTCTTATCATTCTTTTGGCACCATGAACTAGGTACAACTTCGATTTGTTCTTCTTCTTGGTGAAATGTTATGAATACTACTAATACTGGGTGTCAATTGCTGCTTCAACACCAGCTTAAGATTTTGATGAATTTGACCAAATTTGGATATATGTAAACTCATGAGTATAGAGTAGAAAGATTTAGGATGAAGCTCTTCAAGGAAGGCTTACCAAAGTTCTCGTTTGATTTTTTTGATTTTTTAGCTTTTATTTAGAACTATCGAAAGTAATTTTTTGGAGGTATCCTTTATTTAGCGAATTAGTCAAAGGTGGGAGGCCTTTATTATTTAACTATTCATGGTGATATGATTAGGAAATATTTGAGCCTACTTTGCAGAAAATTTAGCACTGCTTCCTGTAAGCAATAGATGCAAGATCAATTTTACTCTTTGATAGTAACTGAGAAGACTTGAGTAGAGGGTTATTGATATAACGAATTCATTTGATGATCCTCAAGTTATCCACATATTCATAGGGATCTGAAGCCATCATATGCTTTGTTAGGAAATATTTTGAATTTTATGGAATAGGGTGGCATAATACTCTGGGTAGAGTGGGATTTTTTGTGATGGTAAAATTGAAGGTATAAGTTATTTTACCTTTACAATTGGAAGTCTTTCTCAACTATGTGCCATAACTCATCTCAGCGATTGCTATTAGAGTGCATAATTTATTTATTAGCAAGGATGCTTTGTATACAAGAAATAACTGCAAGTTTCTTGATTTACTGGTTGAGGGTTGGTGCAGCTAACAAAACCAAGGTGATTGTTATTCTGAGATAGCAATTATGGATGTGCCAACATGGTTTATTGTTGGGACATAATACTTCGGTATTGGTTGGATGACATTGTTAATGACCGAAATCTTGATTGGGAGTTTGGATTCAATCATACCAAGGGAATGACTTTGTTGATGAACCATTATGAGATACTTGAGGGAGATGGGTTATTTTTGTTGGGTCTCCTTATTTCTTGAACTTTCCTCGAGGTTGTGTTGCAAAATTTTTTTACGAAGCAAATCTTTTCCTTTGTTGGGTTGGAGGAGCACGCGTGCTTGGTTATATTTTGCTCATTGGCTAAATGATTTTTTATGATCTATATCTTTCAGTTTTATCATTTTAGATCTTTTACCAATTTTTTATAGTGTGGAAAGATACTCTGAATGATGAGGTCAGCTGAATAGTAGAAGATCAAATTGGCCGAGTGTCGATATTGTGGACCTGTTAGTAAGAGTTCTTTGATATGGGTTGTTGATGTCCTTACTGCCTCTTAAATTTATTTTTTATGGCCACTAGTTTAAGAGATTGAAAAGGGATGTCATGACCGGTCTGAAGGCTTAGAATATAAAGTCTGGACTATGGTTGTATAGATATTTAAGTATTTATGCCTGTATTGAGAACTATAGTAATCTCTCATACACTTTATACTAATACACATCTTTAATGTTTTAAGAGAGTCATTCAACTATAAAATTATTTGTTTCAAATTAGCAACAAAATGCACTTTGATTTTAATAACATCTAGGAAATATAAATTACTTATTGTCATTTGCTTCAAGTCCTTCCCATCACTTATTTGATTTACATGATTCTTTCTTGTAAATATTTATCAACAAGTATGAGTTATCAACATGATTGTGTGGGCTTATCGCAACTCTGAACTATATTAACTTAAATGAACAATAATACAAAAAAGTATGCCAATTATTATAAGTGAATCCATTTAAAATCTTATATTATTTGCATTTTATTTGAAGATGAGCATGAAAAAGGAAATAGAACATCCCATTGTACATTAATACTATCAATAAGTAAATTAATATATCATATTATTTTCTATTTAATTTTATAATATATTCACTATAGAATATTGTCTGATTGTACCAGTGAAGATACTTCAATATTCATCTTTTTTTTTTTCAATTTTATCCCAAATTCAAAGAGAAGTCATTTAAATCTCTCACACGTACAAAATGCCTCTAATTAGTGGCATAAATCATTTGTCAAATATGATGTGTAAGCATATCTTATGTCGTTGTCCAAGGCAATTTTGTCTTTTATTATCCTATGTGCAATTTAATCTTTTATTATTATTATTATTATTATTATTATTATTATTATTATGGGTATATTTAGGGTTTAGGTTATGCGTGAGATTGATGTATTGAGT
>NW_018164715.1:87059-89720 GCF_001263595.1 Phalaenopsis equestris | reverse complement strand
TAAGAGTGAAGCTTCTTCCATAAGTTTTTTTTTAGTCTTTGTCATATCCTAAAAGTTTCTTCATTCCAACAAAGTGGTATCAGAGCATAAAGATTCCAGTGTCGTTGATCGTTATAAATTTCAAAGATCTCACAACACCCGATGCTTAAGAAAAACATCTACGACAATTGGAGTCGTTGGTGCGCATGACGTTTGGGAGGTGGTGGAGAAAAGCTACGATGAGTCAAGCGATGAGTCCGCTCTATCCACAACACAAAAGGATAACTTA
Organism: Phalaenopsis equestris; assembly: GCF_001263595.1. NCBI lineage: Eukaryota > Viridiplantae > Streptophyta > Magnoliopsida > Asparagales > Orchidaceae > Phalaenopsis > Phalaenopsis equestris. The sequence goes on along the minus strand of NW_018164715.1, from coordinate 89,452 downwards.
AGAGACTTGTGAAAGAGAGACAAGAAGACTCTCTTCCTTATCTATCAAGATTTAGATGAAGATGGTTTTGAGAAGATCTCAAGTGCTAATTTAGCCAAACTAAGGAAGAAGCTCGAGGTTTCATATAAGGGAGAAGAGAAGGTTAAAAGGTACGACTTCAAACTTTAAGAAGTCAATTTGATGTTTTGCATATGAAAGAAGGCGAGTTGGTCTTCGATTACTTTTCTAGAGTCATTACCATTTCCAATCAACTAAAAAGAAATGGTGAGAAGTTAGAAGATGTTGCTATCATGGAAAAGATTCTTCGATCCTTAGATTCAAAATTTGATAGTATCACAATCATTATCGAAGAGATGTAGGACTTACAAGCCATGACGATAGAACAACTTCTGGGTTCATTGCAAGCCCATGAAGAAAAGAAGAAGATGAATGAAGAGATTGCCGAACAACTTCTCAAGACGAATCTCCAACCAACTCAGAAAGATGAAAGCTTTAACAACACTAGAAGCCAACATGGAAGAGGTAGTGGACAAGGACGAAGTCATGCTAACAAGCAAGGATGGAGTACCAACAATAACTATGAGAAAGGAGAAAGATCTACAAGAGGACGTGGTCAAGGGCGCTCAAACTCGAGGTATGATAAATCTCAAATTAAGTGTTATAATTATAACAAGTTCGGGCATTATGCGAAAGAATGTAGAGCACCTAAGTACAAAGTTAATGAGAGAGTCAACTACATAGAAGAAAAAAAGAGAAGAAGATCACACTCTACTTCTAGCATACAAGGATAATGAAAGAGGTGAAGATAGTACATGGTACCTAGACACCGGTGCAAACAACCATATGTGTGGGAGACGAAGCATGTTCGTAGAGCTTGACGAATCAGTAAGTGGCAATGTGTCTTTTAGAGATGAGTCCAAGATAGAGGTGAAAGACAAAATTAACATTCTCATGGTACCTAGCCACCGGTGCAAACAACCATATGTGTGGGAGACGAAGCATGTTCGTAGAACTTGACGAATCAGTAAGTGGCAATGTGTCTTTTAGAGATGAGTCCAAGATAGAGGTGAAAGACAAAATTAACATTCTCATCCGTCAGAAAAATGGGAAGCATCAATTTATTTCTAATGTTTACTTTGTGTCGAATATGAAAAACAACATCTTGAGTTTAGGACAACTCTTGGAGAAAAGATATGATATTCATTTGAAATAAAATATTCTCTTCTTAAAAGACAATATTGATAACTTGATTGCTAAGGTGCCATTGTCTAAAAATAGAATGTTCTCACTCAACATTCAAGACGATATTGTCAAATGTCAGAAGACCTGTTATAAAGATGCTTCTTGGCTCTGGCATCTTCGATTTGGGCATCTCAACTTTGGAGGACTCGATTTGCTTTCAAAGAAAGAGATGGTGAGATGACTACCTTGCATCAACCACCCTGATCAATTATGTGAAGGATGTTTACTCGGAAAGCACTTTAGAAAAAGCTTTCCAAGGGAGTCAAGTTCAAGAGCCCAAAAGCCTCTTGAGCTCATACATACAGATGTCTGTGGTCCAATAAAGCCAAACTCACTCGGTAAGAGCAACTATTTTCTTCTCTTCATAGATGATTTTTCACGAAAAACATGGGTGTATTTCTTAAAACAAAAATCAGAGGTTTTTGGAATATTCAAGAAGTTTAAAGCAGATGTAGAGAAAGAGAGTGGTCTCAAGATCAAAGCTATGCGATCTGATCGAGGAGGAGAATTCACTTCAAAAGAATTTCAAGAATTTTGTGAAGCCAACGGAATACGTCGACTTCTAACTGTTCCAAGATCCCCCCAACAAAATGGAGTAGCAGAAAGGAAGAATAGAGTCATCCTCAACATGACAAGGAGCATGTTAAAAAATAAGAGATTGTCGAAAGAGTTTTGGGCAGAAGATATTGCATGTGCTGTTTATTTGACTAACTGATCACCAACAAGAAGTGTGTTGGGAAAGACACCACAAAAAGCATGGAGTGGAAGGAAGCCTGACATCTCTCATCTACGAGTTTTTGGATGCATAACTCATGTACACATACCCGACGAGAAAAGAAGTAAGCTGAATGACAAGAGCGAGAAGTTCATTTTCATTGGTTACGACAACAACTCAAAAGGCTACAAGTTATACAATCTAAATACAGAGAAAACAACCATTAGCAGAGATGCCATATTCGATGAAGGAGGAGAATGAGACTGGGGACTACATGCTGGGGACTACAACTTTTTCCCATACTTCCAAGAAGAAGACGTAGAGCAGTCAAGGATCGATCAAACAAGAGAAGAGTCTACTACTCCACAAACAACAAGTAATCAAAGCAACTCATCGTCATCAACTTCAAGAGAAAATTCAAGTGAAAGAGTACCAT
>NW_018164715.1:81463-86632 GCF_001263595.1 Phalaenopsis equestris | reverse complement strand
ATGCATCAAATGGATGTAAAATCTGCCTTCTTGAATGGAATACTTGAAGAAAAATTCTACATTAAGCAGCCTAGGATATGAAGTCAAAGGACAAGAAGACATGGTTCTAAAGCTAAAAAAGGCTATATACGGGCTAAAGCAAGCACCAAGAGCATGGAATAGCCGAATAGACAAGTATCTGCAAGAGAAAGGCTTCATGAAGTGTCCGTATGAGCATGCTCTTTACATCAAGAATGAGGATGAAAATTTCTTGATTGTTTGTTTATATGTCGATGACTTGATCTTCTCCGGAAACAATCCAAGCATGTTTGAAAAGTTCAAAGAAGCGATGACAAAGGAGTTCGAAATGACAGATATTGGGCTCATGGCATTCTACATTGACATTGAAGTCAACTAAACAGAAGATGAGATCTTCATCTCTCAAGAAGGTTATGCAAGGGAGATATTGAAGAAATTCAAGATGGAGAATAACCAACATATAAAAACCCATTTAGAATGTGGAGTCAAGCTATCACAATTTGATGACGGAAAAAGAATTGATCCAACGTTTTTCAAGAGTTTGGTTGGAAGTTTGCGCTACTTAATATGCACAAGACCTGATATTCTTTATGTTCTTGGGTTTGTCAGCCGCTACATGGAGGCTCAGACTGTTACCCACCTGAAGACTGCTAAAAGAATTATGCGCTATATCAAATGTACAATTGATTTTGGCTTATTTTACTCATCATCCAACAATTTCAAGCTTGTAGGATATAGCGACAGTGATTGGGCTGAAGACATGGATGATAGAAAAAGCACTACAGGGTTCGTGTTCTTCATAAGAGACACTGCTTTCACTCGGATGTCAAAGAAACAACCAATTGTCACTCTTTCTACTTGCGAAGTAGAGTACGTGGTTGCAACCTCATGTATTTGTCATGCAATTTGGCTTCGAAAACTATTAAAGGAGTTAAGTTTACCACAAGAAGAGGCGATTAAGATTTGTATCGATAACAAGTCTGCAATCGGGCTAGCAAATAATTCTGTTTTCCACGATAGAAGCAAACACATTGATATGCGTTATCACTACATCAGAGAATACATCGAAAGAAAGAAGATACAAATGCAGTACTTGAAGTCTCAAGACCAAGTTGCAGACATTTTTATCAAGCCACTCAAGAAGCCACTGAAGAGTGAAGACTTTATTAAAATGAGAAATTTGCTTGGAGTCACAAAATCAAGTTTAAGAAGAGATGTTGAAATATAAACTTGGTTTTAGTTGTTTAAATAGAGCTTAATTTCTAGAAGCTTATTCTAGAATATGTGGTAGGTATGAAATTACTGTGTAGTAGGTGTGGTAGGTGCGGTAGGTGTGGAATCATTGTGAAGTGTTATTGTGTGGTAGGTTTAGAATTATTTGTAACCATTGGATTGAAATTGTGGTGGCACAATCCTAGCAATTAATTTAGGAGGTGTCACTAGTATAAATAGGGGTGGAGTCTTTAAGTTTGTATCAAGTCAAGTTAAGGTAATAAATAAGAGTAAAGCTTCTTCCATAAGTTTTTTAGCATTTGTCATATCCTAAAAGATTCTCCATTCCAACAGGTGCCAGGATAAGGAAGAAGATGAGAGAAATCTCTGTGAATTTACAGGATTTGGAAAAGTTAAAGTGTTGGAAAGTGGGTGGCAGTATAAGGAAGAAAGATGAGGAAGAAAGATGAGAGATACCTTCCTTGATGATTTACAGGTTGGACCATAGTGGAAAAAACAAGATGAGTGCTTCTGAGGACTTTGTATGTCGAGATTATGTTGTTCCCCACCTAATTAGTCGTATCGTGATATGTTTTTAATTCCATTTTCTGTAAATGATTTATGACTTATCAGACCTACTGGATTTTTTTTTTTTTTTTGAAAATTGCTTGCATCATTTTTAATTTTCTTATGATTACAATTTCAACTTCTGCAGGTTGTCAATGACATACATTTAGGATATATGTGAATTGAATATTATTTAAGGATAAATGGTGAAATTTTGCTCAATATGAAAAATGTGGGTTAGTTAGTGTCTGCTTGTCATAATTTGGTGTTTTGATTGTAGTTAATTGTTGAATTAACATTCTTTTTTAAGTTTTGTAGGCGGTGTATGAAAATCATTTGTTTTTAATGTCTACTTTGACAGTTTTAACTGTTGCAAGTACAAACATAGTGCTACCGTTGTTCTATGCTACAATGGTGGTTTTAAAATGTCTACGGTGGTGGTTTAAATGGTCGCAATTAGTCCAGCTATGTGTAGCCTTTACGGGGTTTGGAAATTAATAGATATGATTTGACTCAAAGGTTATGGCCTGCGACAAGTGCAAAGATACAATATGGCAGACGGAGATAAGGATAGGAAATCAAGCAACTTGTTTTGTTAGAAAAAGGGCTCCCTTTACAAAGTCCAATGTAAAATATATAGTACAGAATTGGCTACAAGGAAATCAAGAAATTATTGTATATGTATTGATGCTTGATTATAACAAAATACAGAATAGAAGTGCAGAAGAGCTATAACGCGTCTTACAGTCATGCAAAAGCTGAATCAACCAAGTTAATTTTATTCATCAAATGTGGAAGCTAATGCCCTATATTCTGCTCCTGCAGAAGATGGAGAGTTATATTAACGCATGGTAAAGCATCAATATGGAGAGTTATATTGATGCTTTAACATTATATTGATGCTTTATTAGTATTCTGTTGGCTTCCAAGAAATCAGAGTGTCTTCTTTAAGAATTACAAAATCCAATGATGAATTTTTATGTGTCAAGACAAAATCTCCGACCTGCATTGGAAAAATCTCTTAGTTGTAATAAGGTAGAAGAATTAGAGAAAAAAATTATTTGTCATGGTGTAGCTAGCCAGCTTGAAGTATCTAAGAAGATTGTGAGATATAGCTGATTGACGGGCTCAAGCTGAGCAAGGAATTGAATCAGTTTATGAACAGTAAAAGTTATATAAACATTCTCAAGAAGGCCACCATTGAGAAATGCTTTGTTAATAACTAATTGGGTTAAATTCAGTTGTTAGTAGCCGAGGGCAAGGAGAGCTTTGACTGTCATCATTTTGGCAGCAGCTGGAAGAATTTCTTCCATATTTATACTTTCCTTTCGAGTATACAACTTGGGGACAGGACTAGCTTTATATTTATTTATTGACCTGTTTGAGTTGTATTTGATTGATAAGTCCACTTACATCCTAGAGCATATTTTCGCGGTGGCACTGAAATGACAAACCACATTTTGTCGGTTTCAAGTGCATTCAATTCATCTTCCTTAGCATTTTTCCAATCAAGAATCTTAGGGCCCGTTTGAGGCAGTGGTTTTCGGCCAGCGCTGTCTGGGGCTACTAATCTGCGTCATTTGGGGCAGTGTTTTGCTCGCGGCGGCTGCATCGTTTAACAAAATGCGGGCCGCGGGTTCGACCTGCGGCCCGTGTTTCTTCTCCTGTATTTTACGCAATTGTCCCCAGATTTCACCTTGCATTCGTATTCTGCCCTTACCTTCCCCGCGGAGCTTTGCTTCCTCTGCCCTAACCCTTCGTTCCGGACACCATCTTCTCCTGGTATCACCTTTCCCTATATTCTTTTTGAGAGATTTTCGTTTCTCGTGGATTTTCACCGTATAACAAATTTTTTGTTAATATTTTTGGTATTGTCGTTTAGCATATTTTTCATTCACGCACACACACTCTAAAGTGTGGCAGTGAAATAGATAGCGTTAGAAAATTATTGTGATGTCATATTATGCATAGCTACTGATACTCTTCGAGGCATATAATGAGAAAAACTTGTAAAAAAAGGCAACAGATCATTATTACGATCATTTTTTATGCTCACTCATAGGAAACATATGTAGTTGTGGACTGTCTGAGTATGATCATGCATACCAGTTTCAAATTTTATGCTAAGAAAAACATTTTTTTCAATCACACACACATTATCTGAAGTAAATTACTGAATCAGCCCCAAAAAAATTATGTGGTGGAATTTTATGTATAACTACTGTAATTCATTGCTCATACCACCTCCAAGAGACATATACAATTGGATTGCTTCAGCACTCTTTTATTTATGTTTGTTTATTTTTGCTATCATAGTAATAAAATGACTAAGACCAAAGAAGCTAGTATGCCCGCATTGTAGGACAAAGAAACCAAAATAATCTTTTGTGATCTTTGCCTCATTGAAATGGACCTGGGAAATAGGCTAACTACAAATTTTAACAAGGAGGGGTGACAAAATATCATCAAAAAATTCAAGGAGAGTGCTCACAAAAAATATGACCTGATGCAATTGAAGAATAAATGGGATCAACTCAAAAAGAATTGGAAAATTTGTAAGGAATCAAAGCAAGGATCAATAAGCTTAGGTTAGGATCCGATGAAACGAACAATTGATGGTCCGAAGGAGTGGTGGACGAAAAACTTGCAATAAGTATGATCGTCTGCATGCTAAAAACAATATAATTATTATATTAATTGTAATTTTAATAGTTTTTTTGTTTACTTTTTTGCACTATTGACACCCGCTATTAAGTGATGTGTGTATTTAAATTTTTGTATTGTTCTGAAGTGAATTTTTGCTTCTGAACTATCAAATATATGACTACAACAATTCTGTTATAAACAATATTACTAAATAAGGGCAGAATGATCATTTGCCTATAAACAATTATTTTTCATCAACTGAAACAAACAGTCATCCAACTTCCCAGCAGCAGCTTCCTGAGACACTGCAGCTGATAAACTGATAATCTGCAGCTGCCCCAAACAGAACCTTAATGTCTTAGTGATAAAATGTTTGTTCAAATTGGGAAGACGTATAATATATTTAATACTAAATCTTTGTGTGAGTTGGATATAAATTTAGAAAACCAAAAAAAAGCTACGAGGTAATTGTTAAGGGTGATTTTAGACATGTTGTCAAAAAAATAGAATCCACTCTGGCACAGTTGACCTTAAGGAGGCAGTACTCGAATTGTTGGGCACATTAGGAGTGGTTTGAGGCTCGTATAATAGTTAAGGGTTCGATCTCACCGTGGCGCAGGAGGCTCCTACATTATAGGCACATGTCGCAGGCTCTCATCATGGGGCCTAAATGCGCTTGGGAAATCGATATTTGGGATTTTGCCAAATATCAATTTCCTTAAAAAA
>NW_018164715.1:73288-81444 GCF_001263595.1 Phalaenopsis equestris | reverse complement strand
CGTGTTATATATATATATATATAAGTTTGTATGTATGTGTGTGTGTGTGTGTGTGTATATATATATATATATATATATTCACAAGAAATTCATCCAAAAATATTGTTTCCTCTCCCTTCCCTCAATTCAAACCAATCCAATTACTTAATGGATGATGATGAAACATACAACATATACATTATTAATCACCATCACACATCACACTTACAAATATTCCTCACCCTTCTCTCCACCACCATTGCCTTTCACGTCACACACCACATCAAGACAATACAACACAGAAACCATAACAGCCGAACATACAAAGACAAGAACAGGCCCAAACACCCACAACAGCAATGAAAGAGCAGTATAGAACAATCTATTCCCGAAAGTATTAAGCAAAAAACCTTTCTCCAACAGCTCACAGACATATTCAGGCGTGATAATTACTAGGGTTAGATTCTCAGAAGAAACCGGAGTGGTGTTGATGAGGAAGCTGACTTGGCACATGAAGCGAACTGAAAGTGAGTAGCAGATGAAGGCGAAGAGGAAGATGAGGAGGAGAGAAATGTATTTTAGGGCGACCATGAGCTCTCCATGAGCTCCATAAATGGAGTCTGAGATTGGTTTCTTAACACTGTATGTGCTGCTTAAAACTGCTGCCAGAGCTGAGCAGAGGAGAATGCATGTGGTGGCCATTAATGTTGAGCTCATTATGGCGTTCCGTAGGGTTTGTACTGCCAGAACGTTTTTCTTGTCCGAGTCCTGTGGGTTTTTAGGCCAAGAGTGTGAGATATTGAGGTGTAAATGAGCCGAGGAGTAAAGGAGCCGACGTCTCGTTTATATTTCAAGCTCAAAAAGTGTGTTCGTGTTCGGCTCGCTAATCGTCTCGCTAACCGTTTGCTTAGGGAGCCGAACACGAGTCGTTCACAAACAAATAGTCATTTTGACAACTCTAATCACGTAGTTATAAGATGTAAAGGATTGAGCCAAGATTTAAAGCATCATTTGAATCTAATTTAATAATTTTTTTTCTATTTTCTTCATTAATATTTTTAATTGATTATAAATCTTTGCAGCCTCTAGTCAATTAATTTTTTTTTTAAAATACAACTCATCAAAAAAAAATATATATATATATATATATATATATATATGTAAAAGAAGAGTATAGTAGTATCGCTCGACCATTATATATATATATATGTAAAAGAATTGAATAGTAGTATTTCGAGCCAATATTTGTTCGTGTTCGGCTCGTTAACTTAGCGAACGAGCCGAACATGAGTTGTTCGTGAACAACAAGTTGAACACGAGTTGAATACGAGTTGTTCGCGAAGTACGAGCCGTTTTGACAGCCCTAGTGAGATATATAAATGATTAAATTAAAAAAAAATATATAATTTGATTTCACTTATGAGAAAGTTTATAGGGTCGAAATTGTTTGTTAAATGGAATGCATTTCTTGCACTTTTGATTTAATTACATGTTTTAGATGTAATTTTATTTACATTCACCAAAGTTTCTGAGTTAAGAAAATACATAATGCTGAATCATAAACTTCAGCTCCATTTGGCAGTGTTATCTTGTGTTTGGGATGGTGTAGGGGGAAATTTTGGAAGTTGTTTTGAATTCTTTTGATCAGTAATTAAAAAAATTTATTATATCAATTTCTAAGCAAATATAATAATTTTAAATTTATTTTAATAAAAGTAATTGGTAATGGTATCCGAATCAATTTTTTCTTATGATGTCGTGGAGTAAAACAAATAATTATTTAATATAATTGTGTAAAATGGGGTAAAAAAATAATAATATTTTTTTATTTACTAAATAGAATAAGTGAATTAATAAAATTTGTTTTTTTGGAAAATCTTCTGGATTATTATCTTTAGGAGAAAATATGCGCACATGCTGACAATTGCATCGCTCGAATAAATTGTTATTCACATGAGCGAACACTGCACGTGCGAACAATCGCTCAAATAAACTTTTATTCGCACGAGCGAACACCGCACGTAATATTTTCTTCGTTCTTAAAAGTCTTTCCACATTTTTGGCGTAGCAAAAATTTTGTTTTTAAGAGCAATCAAATGGAAGATTGTAATGTCAAATTTATTGCTAGGAGGAACAAACGTCAAAGCAAATCATGATGCCGACTTCTGTTTTACAACGCGGGCTTCATCAATTGCTTTCTATTCTTGGCCATTAAATTCAAATGGGAGGTATTATGTATAAATGTAAATGCCCCAAAAAAAATAGGAACTTAGAAATACATATTATGGGATGCAGCATAAGAAATTAGGCTGTTGAAATTAGAATTGTTGAATTTATCTGATAAAAATTTGAAGTGAATATTCTCACATAATTTTTTTTCAGCATGCCAGTTTTCTGTTTTTGTAATATTTTTTCTATAGTTTGCCCCCAAATAGAACCTCTATAACTCTGTAAAATAGGATGGAATATTAACATACCTTCATGACCGACCGGACCCAAAGCCGGCGGCCGGCCGAGTTCATTCCGATGATGGTGCGGCGAGGCTGAGTCCTCACCTTATGCCAAAGCCAGCCATGGTAAACTATGAACAGGAGAAGGCTCAATGGAACTAGTACCAGATCCATGTAGCTCTTTCTCCACTCCATCCTCCTCTCTCTCTCTCTCTCTCTCTCTCCACCCCTCTCTCTCTCTCTCTCTCTCTCCCCCCCCCTCTCTCTCTCTCTCTCTCTCTCTCTTCAGCCCACTCTCTCTCTCTCTCTTTCTCTCTCTCTCTCTCTCTCTCCTCTATCAGTTTCAAATATTCTTCTTTAACAGAAGGCTTTCTAAATATATAGGGGAGAAGCAGTATCAGCATATAGGAAAAAAATAAGGGAAATTTACAAATATAGCACACAATTCTGATGTATTTACATATCTTACATCTAAATTTTCATATTTACATGTATAATATTTTTGATATTTGAAATTTATACATGAAGAGACATGTTCCATTTAAAAGTCATAATAATAATGTTTTTAAATGGTATGTGTGTAAGTTAAAAAAAATATAGGAGTGAGATATGTAAATATATTAGAAATATTATGTGTTGGTATGTAAATGCCTCAAAAAATAATTATTATATTAATTTAAATATATTAGGTTTTTTTAGATGAATATATAATATATGTTTTTCCAAGAGAAATGCATCTGGACGCCATTATTGAGGAAATTCAGGAAACATTGAAAAGAAAGGAGTTAAAGTTGTGAGGGCCTGAACTTTATATGGATGACACAAGCCATGCTTCAAAAGGTGGCTTTACCGGCTTTGGGTGGTGCTTGCATTGCCATGAATATTTATTGTTGGAAAGCATTTAGCTGTACATATATATATATATATATATATATAATATATATACCATCCAATTCATTATTTATTTACTTATTTAACACTTTAACTTCATATCTACATGCATAATATTAGGAGCGAAACAAATTTTAGAGTTTCGAAATAAAGTTTTGAACTGAAGTGAATAAAATAAGAAAATCATAGAAAACAAAGAGAACAAGAGATTTAACATGAAAAAATTGAGAACTAGAAAAAACCACTGAGTCACACCGCACTAAGAAATCCACTATAAAAAAAGGTAGGACAATTATACAAATTACGCCACGCTCAATCATCTTCATACTTCGAAACACTTAAAGACGCACCATTCTGTTGTTTGTACATGAAATATTAAAATCACATTCCAATCAACAAAAACCAAAACTTCAATTGTAGAATGACTCGATTTTGATTACTGTGGCTGGGGTGTACGATAGTGGCATTGTGGTGATATATTCGAGCGTTGCAGTGTCGTGCTCTAAGCATATGAAACCTAGGCTAGGCGCCATCTTCCGGGTGTTGGGACTCTAATGGCTCGGCTCTAGAGCGCTAGGGGTCCAATGCTTTGGTGCTATGTAACGAAAAATATTTTAGGGCGACACCTCCGAACCCGATATAAGCATGGCGCTGCAGCTACTGGTCTAATATTAGGGTGTTATCACAATTAGCATCACAACTCTACAATTACGGCATTGCAACACTGCTCTAGGCTGCGAAGCTGCGACTGTTAATTACTCACTCAACGTTTTTGTCTTCTCTGTGCATTGATCTAAGAGAGCGGTCATCGATATCAGTGCAACGTAGACTATGATAATGTCGCGACACAGGATCTATCATATTTACTTGGCTTGGCATGATGCCATGGAGCCGACTCTGGCCACTGTGGTGATGGTCACATGGCCCCTAGGCGTTGATCTCTCGGAAAATTTTTCAAATTAGGAATTTTCAACCAAGTACTGTGGTACTTGTACCTAGTGCTACCGTGCATGCTCCAACAAATTTCACCAAACTATCAGGATCTGACTTTTATGGGCAAACAGACACATAAAATACACAATTGCACAGAATTTGAAGAGAAGCACTAAATAAAACAACCTATTTCTTTTGTCATTTTCTTAAGTTCTTATCACTCAATAATATCAGTAAGAATAAATTAAAAAATTAAAATTTTGACTACATAAAATACACAATTGCACAGAATTTGAAGAGAAACACTAAATAAAACATCCTATTTCTTTTGTCATTTTCTCAAGTTCTTATCACTCAATAATATCAGTCAGAATAAATTAAAAAATTAAAATTTTGACAGAATTATCTGAAGAAAAATAATAAAGAATGCCACTAAACAGTATCTGTACAACGAGAACCATAACAAAATATTCACAACAGCTATATACGTTAGCCAAATAGTTCCCATAACTATTCGAATATGATTAAATTCAAAACTTTGCATTGTCTTATTACATGTGGGTTAGTTCAGAGCCAACAAGTTGTGGAGTTAAATAAGCCTTTACATGCATGCAAGCATACTGTAAGAAAGGGAAACCTACACGCATGCCACACAGCTCTTTTATATTTACATATCTTACACGTTGAACTTTCTTGTTTGCATTTATAACATTTTGGAGTGATAGAATTATGCTTGAAAATGGTGTCTTTAGCTTTCTAACGGTTGGTAATGGTACATACTAAAGGTTTGAGTGCAATTAAGTATTGAGGTTTGTATATTTAGGTAAATTCGTAAGAAAATGAGACCCCCGTGTGAGACTAATATAACATCATAATACATCATGAGAATTTGATGCTAGTCTTTTTATAGAAATTTGGTAAGTGGGAAAGATTGAAGTTGGGGAAGGCGTGTAGAAATAATATGATTTCTATTTTTAATCCTCCCATGCCCATGCATGAGAATGATGTTTAACAAATTAAACATGCAATATGTTGATTTGTCCCACGTGAAGGAAAAAAAATATTTCGACATGGGTCGTATGGTAAATGAGATCAACTACGTTTATATGTAATATGATTATGGCTAATTTTTTAAAATGACTTTTATAACTTTTGTTGATTAAAATTGTTATTTTAAAAATTTAGCCTATGATTATTTTATTAAATTTTACTTATTTTGAATATGAAAATATAATTATCGTTTGAAAGAATTATATATTTAGATTAAAAAAAAAGTATCAACACCAATTCTGATGATATCTAACGGTTCAGATGGAAAGAGAATTAAATTAAAGGAATGCCCGTCGACAAAAGATTATAAGACCCACTTATTCAACTTAGCTAACTTGTCTGAAGCAAAGCCAACCGAATCACGAGACAAACCAAAGTCGACCGGAGGATATAAGAATGAGTTGTTCATAAAAAAATAAAGCAAATGTACATCCAAGCCAATTATCACAAGAAAGCCGATCCCTTGAAGATATAGTTTCTACAACCACTTAAAAAATGACCAGAGGCTCCTCATCTGGTGGTCAAGATTCGAAAACTATACCTCATCAAACCAGTAAAATAGTATCGACCAAGATCAGCTGATCAAGCGGATCTCAGATGACTGAGTGGATCCCAGTTGATCAAGCTAAGCCTTATCAAATTGAAGCCAATTGAGCTTAGTCAGCCGACCCAGAGTGCAGTCAAACGATGATAAGCTCATACAAGTAAAATTCTAAGAATACCCAAGATGGCCTTCTTTAAAACATAGACAGAAATATAACATTATCACATTTTATATTCTCCTCAATAGGGAGATTATTTTATGAATAAGACAATATTGTCATGACGTATTTTTGTTCACTCTTGCTCTCTCTATCTCTCTCCTTATGTAGTTATGTTTTATTTCTTGAGTGTGATTCATGGACAAATTATGATTCAACAATTTACATACCACTTAATTCTTACGTATTTATATATCCAACATCAAAACTTGATTTTGTATGTTCATGTCACCTTAACTATGCATGACAAGATGTATTTCATTTTCTAAAAGTTTAAACAATAGTATTTTTAACGTAATATGAAAGACTTGGGTGATATAAATGTAAAAAAACAAAATTTAGGTATAAGATATGTAAAAATATAAGAATTATGTGGTATTTACATAAATGCTCTTTGTCATTTTTGAAAAAGTAAAAGAGATGGTATTTACATAAATGCTCTTTGTCATTTTTGAAAGAGTAAAGGAGGCTTGGGGAGCTTAAAATGCATATATTTTGTTAAATTCTTACTTTTCGGTGACAATTTAATAGTTCTATTCTACTACATATCCTAAATTATAAAGTTAAGACTAATGATGATCACTTAAAGATGATTATAATCCTGACAATGAAGGTTGAATTTGACCTGCCTTGTAGAGCACAAAGAAAATTGCATATTTAAAAATGATTAAAATTAATAATTGCAACATTTAATATTATTCTACTTTCATGATTTGAACCTTGTCTCAGTGTGATATAAGAAGAGCTTAGTGGCAGCTGACATGGTATCCACTGTGTGAAAACAAATAGTATATATTATACTTGTAAAATATCTACAGCAACAATGAATTCAATCTTGACCATGTCAAACTTTTAGTTTTATTATTGATAGCAAGAATTTGAGCTTCTAGCCACTTCTTTACTCAATTGTCTTTTTATATTTATATAGTTGACCTTATTGTTTGTTTTCTCTTATACTATATTTCATATTTTAATTTATAGGATTGTTTACTTATACACCAAGCAATTCTTATGTATTTATATATATCTGTACATTTATTTGTAACAGAATCGTTAAAGTCGCTGGTTCAAATCATGCATAGTGCCCTTTGGGCTTATCTTTCCCAAAAAAAAAAATGTATTTACAAGTCTAATATTAACTAAATTTTCATATTTATATTTATAACATTTTGGCTTCATGAAATTTATATATCAATTGTGTATTTAAGTTTTTATAAGTAAGAAATGATATTTTTGATGTAATATTAAAGATTAGAGTGATATGCATGTCAATATAAAATATTATTATTTTAATACCTTTTATTTGAATATTTAAAAAGAGGGAATCAGAATATTTTTAACATATGATTGAAAGAAATAAGACGAGAATATTCTCATAACCTTCAAGTACAAATAATAGTCTATGTGATTTCGGCCTGTTGTGGCTTTGTCTGTTTTATGTTTTTTTATTAATATTTTATATTTGCATGAAAAAAAATGGAATTTGCATACATCCAACCTAATTCCTATATATTAACACATAACAATTAAATTGTAATTTTTACATATATACCGACCAAATATTTCATACCACATTAAAAATATCATTATTTTAATTATTTTTAAAAAGTGAAATGCATTTTTTTTCATGTATAGAGAACTAATTAAGGTGATATGTATATAAAAATTGAAATGTAGATATTAGGTATGATAAGTACATAAGTGATATGTAATATGTATATAAGAATTGAAATTTAGATATTAGGTATGATAAGTACATAAGTGATATGTATTTTATATATAAGAATTGAAATTTAGATATTAGGTATGATAAGTACATAAGTGATATGTATTTTATATATATACTCCTGAAAACTTAGTTCAATATGCTCCAAGGCAACACGTACCCCCTTCATTTAATAATGTCATGCATTTTGCAATAATCCTGAAAAAAACTTTACATTAGTGCGCCACCTTTCTATGCATTTTGCACTGCCATAGACAAAATATACAATTACGAAACTATATTCCATTTTCCACCTAAATATATAAATATTTAAATGTACCCAGAGATGGAACAGACATTTTTTTATGGAGCGCAAAATCATCATAT